>NW_019417828.1:0-37541 GCF_000390285.2 Anoplophora glabripennis
ATCGCACGCGCATTATTAGATTCCGGATCGCAAAGTAGTTTTATGACCATACAACTTTCCAATATTTTGAGATTACAAAAGGCTGAAGCAAGCATAAAGGTATGTGGTATCAATGAAACAAATTCGGAAATTAAATACAGGTTGTCAGCTCAAATAAAGTCAACGGTGAGTAATTATTTAGCGCAAGTTACTTGTTTAGTCGTTCCTCAGATCACAAATAATTTACCAAACTTCAAGGTCGATACGAGTATATTAACAATACCGGAAAACATTAAATTAGCCGATCCAAGCTTTCATTTACCCAGCAAGATAGACATTTTATTAGGGTCTGATATTTTTTGGCAAATTATGTGTGTAGGTCAAATAAAATTAGACAGTGGTCCAGTTCTACAAAAAAGCAAGTTTGGTTGGATCATTGCGGGTCCTCTACATTCCGCACCATATCAATCTATACAATGTAACTTTTCTGAACTCGAGGATCAACTTACACGATTTTGGGAAGTCGAGGAGGTGTCAATGAAAAAACCTTTGTCGCAAGAAGAAGCTTTGTGCGAAATACACTTTTCGGAAACGATACAACGGGACAAATCCGGTCGTTTCGTCGTCACGATACCGCTAAAAGAAAGTCTTGACAAGCTAGGAGATTCATACGAAAATGCAAAGGGGCGATTTTTATCTTTGGAGCGTAAGCTGCATAACAATCCTGAATTTAAAGACGAATATTTCAAATTCATAAACGAATATCGAAGTTTAAACCATATGTTCAAAGTACCGGAAAACGATACCGCCCAGTACACGTATTATTTGCCACATCATGGGGTAGTTAAACAAAGCAGCTTAACGACAAAACTGCGTGTCGTTTTCGACGCATCTTGTCCAACTACCACTGGTTTTTCATTCAACGATTTGCAGATGGTGGGACCGGTATTACAATCAGATCATTTTTCCTTACTTATCAGACATCGAAAGTACAATTACGTCATAGCAGGCGACATAGAAAAAATGTATCGAATGTGCCTCGTACATCCCGATCACACATCGCTTCAACGAATCTTATGGCGCGATAACCCTGAAGGTCCGATAGAGACTTATGAATTAGCAACGGTTACTTACGGTACAGCGGCGGCGGCTTATCTGGCAATTAGGTGCCTCTATCAACTCGATGTCGATTGTGAATCGGAATTAATATCAAATGTGATACGAAATCATTTTTATGTTGATGACTTGTTGAGTGGTGGCGATACCATCGACGAAGTTATATTCATCGCCAATGAGGTTTCGCGTATTCTTAAAACCGGAGGTTTTTCGTTGCGAAAGTGGGTTTCAAATAGCCCAGAAATATTACAAGGTATTTCTACACGGGAAAACGCGGATTCAATTGACTTTGGTGTTAATGAAAATACAAAAACTCTAGGTATAATTTGGAATAGTAAAACAGACTGTTTCATGTACAAAATAAACGACAATTCTCCTAGGCAAATTTCAAAACGTTCAATATTGTCAGAGATGTCTCAAATTTTTTATCCTTTGGGACTCTTGAGCCCTTGTACAACCCCGGCAAAAATCATTCTGCAGCAGTTATGGTCAGAAAAATTGTCTTGGGACGAATCGCTTCCAAGTCATTTGCACACGAAATGGTTACAATTTCGCGATGAATTAAAATGTCTAGAGAACATAAAAATTCCTCGACAAGTTACCTGTACAAATCCTGCAAGAATTGACATGCATGGATTTTCGGACGCATCCATGCACGCGATTGGTGCATGTATTTACGTAAGGGTAGAAACACAAAACGGTGAAGCTTCAGTACGAATATTAAGCGCAAAATCAAAGGGTGCTCCACTAAAAACACAAACAATTCCTCGCTTAGAATTAATGGCAGCGTTACTTTTGGCCAAATTAGGAAATAAAGTAATATCGGCTCTCGATATTAATATAGATAGTGTTACATATTGGTCCGATTCAAATATAGTTTTAAGTTGGTTAAAAATGTCGCCCAATCTTCTACAAATTTTTGTCGCAAACAGAGTAACATTAATACAAGAATTGGCTAAAGACGTTCAATGGCGAAATGTGCCCACGTCGGATAATCCTGCAGATTATATTTCTCGCGGTGTTAAGCCTAGTAATTTACAATCACTCGATATATATTGGTACGGCCCTGAGTGGCTAAAGGAAAATGCCTTTCTTTTCCCAAATTCACAAATTTGCGAAAGTGATTTACCTGAAGTAAAAAAGGTCACGCATTCGTATAGTGTATCAACAGAATTACCCATTGTAACATTTGAACGATTTTCTAACTTAACGAGATTGGAAAGAACGTTAGCTTATTGCCAAAGATTTGGTTCAAATTGCCGTAAGCCAAAAAATAGCAGAAATTTTGGTCCATTAACAACACAAGAAATCAAAACTGCGACTTTATATCTTGTAAAACTTTCACAACACGAACATTTTGCAAGGGAGCTCGAATCGTTACGTACTAACGGACACGTCAATCTAAAGTGTCAAAGCGCTAAATTAAATCCTTTCCTAGACAATAACGACGTAATACGCGTTGGCGGAAGATTGTCAAATTCGAATTTCAATTTTAGTAAAAAACACCCTATTTTATTGTCCTCGAAAAGCCATTTTACAAAGTTATTATTCACAAGAGAACACAAAAATTTACTACATGCTGGTCCACAGCTATTACTTTCGTCAATTAGAGAACAATTTTGGCCCTTGGCGGGGCGTAATTTGGCTAGAAAGATCGTACACGACTGTATTATTCGTTTTAGGGCAAAACCACGTGAAATTGCTCCTATCATGGGAAATTTACCAGCTGAAAGACTGAATCCTGCACCTCCTTTCTATACTACCGGGGTAGAGGTTATAAATTAAAGAAATGCTATATTAGTTTATTCGTTTGTTTTTCAACACGCGCGGCACATCTGGAGTTGGTTTCAGACCTCACAACTGAAGCGTTTCTAGCATCGTTTAGGAGATTTATTGCGCAGAGGCAAACCGGCTCAAATGTTTTCTGACAATGGAAAAAATTACGTCGGCGCAAGCGCCAAGCTAAAACTTTTCTTAGAAGAAAACGCTCATGAACTAACAAGGTCAATTGAGAATGAGCATATCTCTTGGTCGTTTATTCCTGCTTGTTCCCCTCACTTTGGAGGACTCTGGGAGGCTGAAGTGAAGTCAACCAAATACCATTTACAACGCGTGGCTGGTAATGCGAGATTAAGTTTCGAAGAATTTTATACGCTGCTTGTACAGATCGAGGCTGTATTAAACTCCCGTCCTATGTCCCCCCTTTCCAATGACCCTTCCGATTTTTCGACTCTTACCCCCCTCTCACTTCTTAATTGGAAGGTCTATAGTACAACTAGCAGAACCAGACTTGACAGACGTTCCCATGAACAGACTATCACATTTCCAGCGAATCCAGCAGTTGCAGTAACACTTTTGGACAAGATGGGCGCGTGAATATGTTTCAGAGTTACAGATTCGCTGCAAATGGCGTACACAGCATGGAGCTCTCAGGCTGAATGACCTCGTGCTCATCAAAGACGACAACCAGCCACCACTAAAATGGATGCTAGGTCGCGTCATCAAACTACATCCAGGAACCGACGGCGTGGCTAGGGTAGCCACAATACAGACCTCATCCGGATCCATCAAGCGTTCCTTTGCAAAAATCTGTCCGCTGCCTGTGTGTTGAGTGATGATAGTGATAAAGGTGATTAGTGAGGTATTTATATCTTTACCTAAGTGCTTATGTGTCACGATTGAAGCATTGACAATTTTTCTCTGAACTCGTAAATTTTACAGTAGATTTTACATGTATTTCGAAAGTCCCAGGACCTTTCAAGGCCGGGAGGATGTTTAGTTTTTAGTAATTTCAAATTTGTTAAGTTATGCCACTAGGTGGCAACCCTGAATAATGGGGATATGCCCCGTCTCGCTCTCTACTCCTGCGATGAAATAGTGNGACGTAATACGCGTTGGCGGAAGATTGTCAAATTCCAATTTCAATTTTAGTAAAAAACACCCTATTTTATTGTCCTCGAAAAGCCATTTTACAAAATTATTATTCACAAGAGAACACAAAAATTTACTACATGCTGGTCCACAGCTATTACTTTCGTCAATTAGAGATCAATTTTGGCCCTTGGCGGGACGTAATTTGGCCAGAAAGGTCGTACACGACTGTATTATTTGCTTTAGGGCAAAACCACGTGAAATTGCTCCTATCATGGGAAATTTACCAGCTGAAAGACTGAATCCTGCACCTCCTTTCTATACTACCGGGGTAGATTACGCGGGACCCTTTTTAATAAAAGATAAGGATGGTAGAGGTTATAAATTAAAGAAATGCTATATTAGTTTATTCGTTTGTTTTTCAACACGCGCGGTACATCTGGAGTTGGTTTCAGACCTCACAACTGAAGCGTTTCTAGCATCGTTTAGGNCAAAGTAATAAACAAGGGGCCAGCAAAGTCAACACCACAATGGGAGAAAGGTTTGACTGGGGACGCTCTACATGAGTGCAAATCACCCATAAAGGGGGTTGTTACAGAAGGTTTGACCCGGAAACGTCTGTTACATTTGGATAAAATGTGATGTAGGTATAGCTAGTCGAGACGATAAAATTCAGAATTGCTAAGAAATCAAATTTTGAATAGTACGAGGACCAGGATGTAAATTGCTTTGATGAAAATGAATTATGATCAAATCAGTGAGTCGGTGGGAGCGGGGCATTGAAAGAAATTGAAGAATGACGTAGACGTCCGCCAACTCGGATCGCACCTTCCGAATCTGAATAGAGCCAATTCCTTGTCGAAGGTTTATTTTACAAGGTATACAAGAAGCAAATAGTCTCGGTAATGAAATCAATGAAAATGGTGCTAATTATGTAACACGTGCAGATTTGATTGAATATTTTTCAGCACTGTTATAAATAATTCAAATTTGTTTCTTTATTAATTTGGGATTTATGCTACCTGCAAATATATAGAAAAAAGAAACCGAATGTATTTCAAATATTGTACAAGTGTAGTATGAAGGCAAACTCTTTTTGAGTTTGCCCCCAAAAAAAACAATGTATAAAATGTAATTAATGTATGTATTAATAACAACAAATTAATTATATACACCACCCACCCACTTTATATCACTTGATACTAAGTAGCAGTTTGAAATATAAGTAAATTTTAGTTGTATTATAATTTGCAAGTTTTTTTATTGATATTTACAAGTGTAGTTAGATTAGGTTATTCAAAAGGAGAAAAAAATTCATGAGCCACAAATAGAGTACAGAGAATAAGTAATTACTATTTTAGTCGATACAGTCAACATTAATTTTATCAGTAAGAAATTTAAAACAAATTACCAAACATTTTACAAAAGGTATGTGACCAATTACACCTTTAAAATGAAATATATATTGAAGACAGTAGGTTGATTAATTAAACTAATTAAAAAATATATAGCTTCAGTTTTTCTATTACTAATTCATTAATTTGAATTTGTTGATGATTCAGCTGTAACTGCTGCTCATGTAGCTTGCGTTCTCTTTCTTGCTTCATATCAAATTCCTCCTGGATAAGTTTCAGTTTTAAATTGGTTAATTCTGTCTTTGCCTCGACCCAAGGTTGCATTCTTTGACCAGCTGCTGATATACTGACATTATCATTTAATTTCATCCTCTTTGGAGTTCGCAGGGCAAAGTGCTTTGGTCTCTTTAACTGAGCTGGACAATAACTGCTCCAATAATTTACTGGAATGTAAACAAATATTGTTATGAAATAAAATTATATCAACTGCTTTGTGTATGTTACATCATTCTTTTTTATAAAGAAAAAACTACCTTCGGCACTGCTTTCTTCAGTATTTACCTCGACAACAGGAAGAGCTTTTGGACTAGCTTCAGCATCTGTATAATAAAAGATGAACATTATTAAAAATAAACAAAGTATTTTAATAGTACAATACATGTGAAGCTTACGAAATAAAACATACCAGATATGTTTGCATGTTCCAATGTTCTGAGTGGCTGTTGCAATTATAAGTCAGGGCTCTTCGGTCTTTCTATATGAGCCACAGAATGGTTACTGACATTATTGTCTTCTGAAATAGGTAATATACAAATATTGTTGGAATGTTAAAAATATAGTAAATAAATACTGTTCAATGTATCCCAAAAGTATTACAATTTATTTATTTACCTATATAATCACTGTCAAAATGAGAAGGTGTACTACCATCAGCACTTAATTTTATTATTGCTCTAATTTTCTCATATAGTGGATTAAATTTGTATTCACAGGGACCTCCACCTGTGCCCAATATTTCAGTCCGGCTTTTGGCTACAGCTCTTGTTTCTTTTTTTAATGTTTCGTATTTACTGCGAAGTTGTTCCCATGTTCGGATTTGAGTACCAACTCAATACACACATTTTTCCAAGCAGTTGTCTAAATTAACAAGAACCATATATTTATATTAACTATATAGAGTCAAATAAAAAAGTTACCTTGTCTTTCCACGTCAATGCATCAGTTTTTTTTATTTTCTATTAGATGCACATACCTTTCAACAAGTCGCTGTGCGCTTATTATTATTTTCTTTTTCCATTTCAAAAATTTAAAGTAACTGACAAATACAAAGGTCAACACGTGAATGACAAAGTGAAATTAAAATGTCAAAACTAAAGTTTAGTTTCCCGCTTCCCCAGTTATTTGGCGCGTTTATCTTGCCGACAACGGACTATCAGCGGCTTCAAGTACCCGACAGATTATCCCGCCGATAATATGCCCAACAAAAATATCCGTATATTGTAATACGCCAAAAGTGGACTTGTCGGCAAGATAACTGTATCGGGTAGTATATCGGCATATTGTATAACCAGCCATAAGAATGTTATCGATAGACTGATACTAAAAATCCTCGTCACGGTCCACCTAGGGCTGCTAAATATTTGTCAACTGTAGGTTGACTGCCTTAGGAAGTGCCCTACTTACGAAAATACAACTCTTGTGAATTCTTGGAGAAGTCGGCTATTAAGGGTGTCAGATACCGGCCGCTACAGAATGAAGAAAATTCTCTAAGAGGAAGTTAATCCAAGCAAAAGGTTCAACTCAGGTCAAAAAGGTCATTCGACTTTCCTCACAATTTTTCAGGAAGGGGAATGCGCTAATAACCAAGCCTCCGTCGTTTGACGCTTTTCCCCTCTGGCCTCTCTGGATTTTTACTGGTTGCTGCAATATCGATTTTTTATCATCAGCATCGTCATTACTCAGGGGTCAGAAAGTCCTTACTAGCATCGGAAAATCTGTAATTTTCCGATTTTCGGCAAATTCGGCTCCTAGGTAGTGCTTGGGCTGTCGAGGACGGGAATCGTGTCACAGGAGCGGTGAGACCCTCGCAAGACGAACTTTTTGGGCCAAAGACGGAAAATTTGGAAACAAGGGTGAAAATGTTCCGCCTTCGTAAATCGACCTACGGAGCCCTTAGTTCTGGATGGATCGTTCGCAGATTAACTGGGGTGATGAACAGCGTGGAGTAGTGTTATGGTTTGACGGTTCGAACGAGATCATGCGGACATTCTCGGCGGAAATTAGGAAAACGTGAAATCCTTTACGGGTTTAGCTGGCCGTTAATCCTCGCACGATTCTGCTCAAACTTCATGATGACGGCCACAGAGAAAGGCTCTACTGTGATTGGAGGGTTCGGCCGAGATCGTATGGGCAGAACGATTTAAAACGTAGAAAACGTAAAATCCACGTTTCCCCGTATAACGACATTATGCGCCATACGATTCGAACCAAATTTGAATGTGATAAGGCCAGCAATTAGGAGAGTGCTGGCATTATCACATCGGCATCAGGTCCGATGTCGGAAATTGTACCGTGGTGGAATTATCGGTCGCATGGTACGAAGACGGCGACTGGATTCTCGACCGTGGTGGGTTTTAAAATTTGATTGGAAAGTGAGGTGAATTCGCTTCCCTTCGTGGAAAGTGGAAATACCACAATAACATTAATTCTAAATACAAAAATTTATCTTCTGCTATCACATGTAAATTGCATTAAAACATTTTTTTATATCTTCAATTTAACTTTATAACATTGAAATTTTAACCTATTACCATTTACGATGGATTTACAATACATTATCTTTGGGGGATTTCTTATTTCTCGCAACACTTAAAAGTCCGCAGTATTTTTACCTACAATTTTTTTTTTGTTTAACTTCACAATTAATGTTTTACTTATTTAGCAAGACAAACAAAATACTGCATGTATCACAGTTAAATAATCCAAGTAAACAATAGCCGTTGTTTCTTTGTCTGACGCGGAATATTTTTTTTCGGAATTTGTCAATGTTCGAGAGGCAAAACATATAGGTCTCTCAACACCATTTTTATAAATATGTGATATTACTGCCCCTATACCATAGTCTGAACTGTCCACTGCCAAGTTCATATCTAATTCAGGATTAAGTGTACTAAAATTTGATCAGACGATAATATATCCTTAATTTTTTTTAAAAGCGGTTCGACATTGGTCGTCCCAGTGCTAAACGGCCAATTTCCTAAGTAACGCATATAAGGGATTCAAGGTACCAGGAATATTCTTAATAAATCACCTACAACAACACACAGATGGAATGCTGCTGAATAATTAAATTTTTTACATGGCTTAGCAATATTAGTTAACAATAGAAGTTAGTAACGAAGAATTTTAGAACTAGATCGGAACGATCAACTGTAGATGTGTCTTCGACTAAGGGATAATAGAATTTGTAGTCTGGGATCTTACGACGCAGATATTTAATGACATGTTCATTCAAGTTTATAACTTCTATGACTTTTCCGACATAGTAATATACGCTGATCTTTAAAGGAAATTTTACCAAAACAAAATCATTTTGTAGGATTATATCATCGCCTGTTATAACATTAACATTTTCCATGTCACTAAAATCATCCGATATTTCGTCTGATTCAAGATCAATGGATTCGTCAGTGCCTGAACTACTTGTGCTTATTTTTCTTTTCTTTTTTGTAGCAACCTTATCTTTCTTAGCTTCTGGAAATACTTGCTTCAGAACTGGTTTTTGATTCCTGTTTTCTTGAATCCGTCTACGTCTTTCTCTTTCTCGTTCAATTTCTTCCATTCTAGACTTTTCTTTTATTCGCCTTATTAGTTTTTTTATAGTTGGTCTGGGAATCGGCCTGACAGTCTCAGGGGTAATATTATAGTTAGAAGTCGAAGGTAAGTCAACGGAGATGCTTGTCTTTGGATAAGAACTTTGTAAGGATGGAGCTATTATGGAAGTGCTGTTTTCGCAAGATGTTGATGGCATATCTACAATATGAAAAACTGTATTTAATAGTGGGGCACATAAAAAAGTATGAGCATATGAGGTATTACCTTCCGGCATTGGATTTCTTGTTGATGATGACAGACCATTCTCAGCGATGGACAATGAAGTTTCAGAAGTCCAATTAAAAAAAAATTATATTATTTGCTTGGTAATTCAAAGGAATAAAAGAAAATTCGAAACATTTCTGTTAAGAGTAGTTAGAAAACTATCCTTATTTATAACCGATTTTGATTAAACTTATGGTATTTAAAGACCCTTATGGTATAATTATTACTTACAATTTTCATTCCGTTATCTTAAATCAGAAAGAATGTTATTTTAAAAAATATCCAAATAATTAGACCCCTTTGGAGGGCCATATCTCAGTAACAGTGCTCCGGAGGACCAATGTTTATAGTATACTTTTTTTACTATTTTTGGCTCTACTTTCACCCCCTTAAATTTTGTACAAACTTTCCCAACACCCTGTATATAGAATATATACAGGGTGGTAGTATAACTATCACGACACAAGCTACATAAATGACCGATGTCTTTATCAATAAGGGAATTCTTTCGACAATAAACCACAATTGAACGGAATTTATCACCACTATGTGTATATTAACATAATTTGATAAATTTAAAAATTCATACCTCCAAATTTTGACTGTTTAATTCATATTCCAGCTCTGCAGGTTCCTTAATAGATTCATGTGGTACAGACATACAGACATCACTATCAAATGGATTGATAAGGCCATGCAATGTTTTTTCGTTTACGATTGATAGTAAAACGGCATCTGCCTCATCATCGGGTATAAAAATTTTTGCTGGTGGACCACCCCCAGTCAATAACACGTCCTTTCTTTAGGAACCGTATTAGGGTTCGACTGAAACAGGGAAGAATAAGGCACTCATTCATTTATCAATGTTTATGTCAACATCACACCTCGGGCTAGTCGCTGATTTGGCTTTTTCGGCGTCTTTAGTAAAATAAATATCTAATATAGGATGTCCCTAACAGTCGGCCATCCTGTTCTTACCTCGCCTCGAGGTAGTGTCCTGGTCACTTTCTGTGCGGTATAGATGGAAACGGTTATGCGGCTATGCTGAAATTGAACTCACCCTCAAAAGTTCCTACTTCACCAATCTAGCGGGTCTTCCAATGAAGCAGATACAGCGGGGCAGCGAGAACAGAACAATAGCGGGAGCGGGCTCTTTCAAGTAGCAGAAACAGCGGGGGGACACTTTTCGATGACTTTTCTTGACCTGTGGGTTTTTGTTCAATTTCAACAACTCAACTTTTTTTTTGTTTATGACAACCGCGGATATATATAAAAAGAAAACATATATCTTCATGCGCTCTAAACACTTTCACTCTCACTTGATCTTGAAAGAATAACTCCATCTTCACCACTTTCAGAATCAGTAGAATCAGACACACCTCCATTTGGTATCCATGGTTTAATTTTGTCAACTGCTTCTATTCTTTTGTATCTAGACGCTTTCCGTGTTCGGTAAGTCCCATTCATATCTATCATTTGGTAGTACCTCATGAATCATCATTGAACCACTATACTTTGATAATACTTTCCTACTTGTATTTGGAGCAATTTCAACCTTTTCAATTAGAACTACATCTCCTTGTTTATATACCCTTGACTTTTTCCGTTTCTTATCATAACGTTCCTTTTGTTTTCCTTGGTCTTTAGCAATCCTTTGTGCAACCTCTTTACACAAGTTTGTCATATCTTCTACCATTTTTGATATTCCTTCTATTTCTTCCATTTTTGATATTCCTTCTATTTCTTGAGCTAGTGTAGGGTTTACAACTCCTCTTGGTTGATACCCATGCAGAAGTTCAAATGGTGTTTTTCCCGTACTCTTGCTACCAGCAGTATTAGGTAATTGCAAATTGCAACCTAGATACCTCCTCATCCCAGCGATTTTCCTCTGGAATGGATGTCAGCAGCGCACTCAGTATGGTTCGGTTAAATGTTTCATTTTGCCCATTAGCTCTAGGAGTAGCAACCGCATTAAATGTTAACTTCACATTTTTCTCTTTACAAAAGTCTTTAAATCGTTTAGAGGTAAAACTTGATCCTTGGTCACATACATATCTAGCAGGTAACCCATAACGACAAAAAGTTACGATCAGAAATACTTTGACATATTTAGTGCAGTTGATCTAACAGCCTTTAAAACAATATATTTGGTAAATGAGTCTACTAATGTGATTAAATACTGTTTACTTTTAGGAAAAGGTCCTAAATGTACCATGTAAAATGGGACGGCTATTTTCTCCATTGAATGTAAGAAACCTTCTTGTGGACCTGTTGCCTTCTTGCTATAGAGGCAAGATATGCAACACTTAATATATTTCTCAACATAGGCTTTCATGCGAGGAATCCAACAATGTTGCTATAAACGATGCAGTGTTTTCTCTACACCAAAATGTCCCAATTCATCATGTACTGAGCGTACGATCTGCTGTCTCTGTTCCTTTAACATTCGCGGTGTATTTCTGATGCATTGATTACTTGGACTTGGAACAATATTTTCGTGGTCTTGGTTACCTTGATTTTTATCTTGATCATGATTCTCTTCATAAACTGAAATAAAAACACTATTTGTATAACCGATTACTACTTAACAAAAAATGCATTATCTGTTAATTTATATATTCTATTTTATAGTAGTACCTTCTTAATGTATTAGTTACACATGAAATCAATGTTACTATAATTTTACTATATACATGGCTTTACTATATACATAAAGAATTGTGCCGGCCGAACTATATGTAAACTACATACATAAATTATAAATGAAAATAATATGGTAATGGTAAATAACAAATATAACACGTTAATGGGTTTACTTGATTTATAAATATTTTTAAACAATTTAATTACGTACACCTTAATTCCATATACAGTATAAACTCATCATCTGGATCTTGACGATCCAAAATTCACCATTATTAAATGAACTTTTAAATATGTACTGAAAGGATCGTAATATTAACCGAAAACATTTACATCATTGTCATAAAAATGTACGCTAATTGGAATTTTCACATTGTGTATAAAGAATGTATGTGATTAGTGAGTAGAGGCATTTTGGCATACTTACTGGATATACAGGGTGTCCGGTAAGTACCTCCTAATCTCTCGGGAGTGTATAGGGGAGGTCAAAATAAAACTAGTCCTTCCTATAATTTTTTTCCTAATGTGCCCCCTAACGGAGTTATGGGGGGTCAAAGGGGTACCTAGAAATTAACGTTTAAGGTTATAACTTTGAAACCACCCTGTATATTTTAATAAAATTTTCGTACGTTGCATTACACATGGAGCTCTACGATTTGATGCTAAAATCAACTTTTTGCTATTATCAGGTGTCCAGAAACGGACTGGCCCTATCACAATTTTTCTCAAAATTTTGACAGAAGTAATTTTATCAAACTGAAAATATTATTATTAGATACTCTGAACGTTTTTCTTTAAAAATGGTACTCTTTATTTATTTCGAAAAAATGAATGGTTTGCGAGATAAATCGGTTTTGAAAAAAATTGGTAACAAATTAGATTAGGAGATTAGAGATTAGGAGGTACTTACCGGACACCCTGTATACATATAATGACGTACTAGATATACCTACACATTACCATATTGATTTTTGAATAAAACTGTTGCAAATAATAGGTTATTCGCGTTCTAGCTAATGTAAAATGTATCTATATTAAATATGTATAAGGTAAGAGGGGCAAACATTGACATATCTTCATAATTTCTTTTTTATTAGATCTGATTTTTTTTAAATCTCTAATAATTTCCTGAGACAGGCATACTATATAGTAATACTAAGCAATGATGGACGTAATGTTCTGATTTTTACTTTATCCAAAGACAATTTTTTTTAAAAACTTCAATTATCTCATTCTCTACTTGTTCATTTTCTGCAGTGATCAAATCTTCAAAATCTTCCGGCTCATTGTCACTGTTATCATCATAAATTACCTCACTTTCTGACGAACTGGAGCTAGGTTCTTGTGATTCTTGTGCCTTTCTTTTCTTTTTTTGTTTGCCAATGGTTGCTTTTGGTTTTGCTTTTTTTTATATTGCTTTTCTTCTTCCTTTTCACGAAGTCTTTTTAAAGCATCTTTGTCTGTTAGGCTTTCAGCCTAACGGTCATTTTCTTATTAACGGTTATTTTCTTCATAACGGTCGATTTTTTTGTGTTTTCAGTCCTTAGGACTGACAAAATTGAATTTGCTAAACTTGTTTTAATATCTTCTGGTGTAGAAGGACAGGGTGTCTGTTCTGCTATTTTATTCCTTATGTTGTAAGATGTCGACGGCAATTGGCCATTTTCGCCTGAGTCCCCAGAAGATGTGGATGGCATCTGAGCAGAATCCTCACCGTTAACAATGTGTGCCATCTGAGATTTTTTGTCATTTTTTCTAAAGACAAAGGGTAAATGCCCGACCCATCAAAGCCACCTACCGCGTTACTTCTGGACAAACTTGGAGTGTTGGCCAATTTTTTCATTAAATAAGGGAATACAATTTTATAGACATTTTTATAAACCGATTCTTGATAAAAATCTCGAAGTATTTTTCTCCAAGACGCCTTAACCGATTTGTAAACGCCAACATCCAGAGGCTGAACTAAACGGGACGTGTGAGCTGGTAAACAGAATATTTCGATATTATGTTTTGCGGCTGTTTCTACCAAGTCCAAAGATAAATGTGAGTTATGCCCATCCAAAATAAGAAGCTTAGTACCCTGTAAATCTGAAGTTGAAGGAATAAAACAGTAAACCAATCAAAAAACTGAAGGGACTCCATCCAACCAGACGGTGAACAATTATAACGACAATTCTCCGGTCCGTCCACGCACCAAGTGGAATACAGGTGAAGTCCTTTGTAGTTGATAAACATTGGTAAGAAGTCTCCAACAGCATTGCAACACATAAGGACCGTGTACGTAGCTTTTGTGACGCACCGACTAATTTGTTTGGATTTCGGCTACCCCTTTTGCACAACACTTTCTGGACACCTGCATCGGTTTGAAAACCAATCTCATCACAGTTAAAGATGTTCTGTGGCTTTTTATCCAAACCGAAACACGAATAGACAGCTTGGAATTTATTATAACAATCTTCCATTACCTCCCGTGACCCCGCTACAGCTCTTTCCTTGGGAAGATTTTGAGCCACTCGTCTACTTATGTCTTTAGACTTTAGACCATCTTTTTCGAACATCATGCACCAATCAATACCTGGCATTCCATTGCGGAACGGATTCGGTCGATCAAGTTTTTGCACGTAGTCTTGCACACATCTTTGGAGTTGTAGTCGGTCGAATCCATAGCTCCATTCGCCAAGCAAACTAACGTATGCACCAACATTTCCTCTTCTTCATAGGTTAAAACTGTAGGATGTCCAACAGCTACACTTAAATCCTTTAAAATGGTTCATTAAAGTAGTCCGGTTTATGCCATAACGTTGAGCGGTTGCCTTAAAACTGCCACCATTTCTAACTACTTGCAGAGCTTTTTGCATAGCCTCGTGATCATAGGACTTGTACTTTCGAATATTAGGGCGTCTGAGTTTCTTTGTGCGTGCCATCTACAAAAAATTTTAAAGAGTCAAAGTTGGCCTAAGGATTACATTGTCAGTGTCAATGTTGGACTAGGGGCTAACATTGACACTGTCAAACATAACCTTAAATTAATTTTCATAAAAAAAATGTTTAGTTTTACAAAATCACTAACTGATACAAAAACTGATTTGTAATATTAAAAGTAGAGCTTAAATTACCTTTAACACCAAAACTTCGGGCCTGTTGACTCAAAATTCACAAAGTTTTCTATGCAAATATTGGAAGCACGTTAAACATCAGCTGTTAAAAGCCGCCGTTATAAATCCACAGGTTGCTGCGGAGCATGCGCATTACGTCTATACAAAGGCTTCGGATGGTAATAGAGCACCATAAAGAGAAAATAGTATGGCTACCAATTTAGTCACATTTTTGATTAGATTTAGAAATTGTGTCAATGTTATACCAATGTCAATGTTGGTCCGCGCTACCTTATGTGTTGTACAATAAATGTAAAGATTTCTTAAATATTTTCCTTCGTCGCAAATTTACCGGTTTGAATACACTGCTTCGACATATTTTCTATACTTCTACCTTTTTTCATATTTCCTTTTGGTCTCAAATTTTCGGTATGCCTGCATTTTTACAGGAACTACATTACTCGGGCTAGTGGATAAATATTTTACAAACTTTGTGTCTCTGCCCTTAGCAATTTTATTGACACTTTTGCACCACCAAAATAGACTACATTTTACAATAACATCACATCCTTTGTCTCCAAAATTATGATGTTGAGAACAATTCATAGGTCTAAAATGAAAGTTTTATTTTAAGATATGTTCTAACAGTTTAGAGATGTTTCTGGAGGTGGATAATCTAGGAATTAGATAAAATGAGGATTGTAAAGAATGTGTTACCAAAAAATTCAAATAACTGTTAGGTTTTGTTAGGTGTGCTCTTTCATACTGTCTAGCTTCTATAAAGTCATCTGAAGAAGAAGAAACTTCAGAAGTTATGTTATTCATACACCCTGTACAACTTTTACATGACTTTTTAAGTAATTTGCCAATATATCCACTCATGTACGTAACTGTGCATCGGGCAATTTTTGTTTGTCTAGTCAGTGACAAGTTGCTGGGTAAATTCGATATATTAATAAGCTTTTGCTCTTCATCTAAAGCTTGCACTCCAGGTATACTTTCTCCAGTTAAAAAACTGTGTAAATTATCTAAACCTTCAGTACACATATCTTGTTTGCAATTATAACTTGGTGAATGCTTAGCCATGAAATTATTTACTATTAACGTTTTCAGTGAGGAAGTAAAATGCTGAACATTTGGATGAACATTGCGACTTCCATAACTTCTGATGTAACTGAACAAATTTTCTAAAGGATCTCGGTTAAATGCACCTGTTAACATATATCGAATTTTTTTATTTAATAACACATTCTTTAAATACAACATTCCTTTTATGGAAAAAATGAATTTTTTTGGTGATGGTACAGCAATAAAATTATTCATTTTTGAGACTAAAATTTCATTGATTCCATCATTGTCAGAGCATGTCTCCAAAAACTTCATGTTCAGAATTTTTTGTGACAGGCCATTTAAATGGTTTTGCTTCAGGTTTTGATACCCTGCTAACATTAAAACTATCAAGGAGCTTATCCAAAAATAGTATTAAATCAGCCGTATCTTCCGCATCAGGTATTAAACTGTACTCATCTCGAGTATCTGAAAAAGTAAAAATAATAGAACTTAAAAGCAGCTCTGTATATACTTCACTAGATTAAAAGAAAATTATTAAGTGTAAGAATAATAATTACAATATAGGTAATACAATACAATACAACATAATATTTACCCCATCTCACTATACGTTTCATTAATACACTGAACTGTATGACTGAATACTTGTGTGCAATTCTTAACTTTCATTTTGTTAATTTTTTCTTTGATAACATGGGCATCAGTCAGTTTATTGCAAATCCGTAATGTTGGCATTGAGGTGACCAAATTATAAAACTGTTCAATATGGGACCATTTTGTAATTTTTTCATTGCCGTTTAAGGTAAAATGAAGGTTTTTGTTAAGTAGGTTATTTCGAATGCCCGTCATCAAATGAGGAATATCAAACAACGGAATAAATTCTTGGTCCTTAATTAAAAATCCAAAATGAGGGTTATCTTTTTCCTTTCTAATAAAAAACTCATTAGTTTCTTTAAGCAACATATTAATAGCAGTTTGGTTTGCAGATCCTTGATCACAAACCGTAGCTATAACATGTAAATCTATTTTTTGGCATTCCTTAATTATGGCTGTTATTAAAGTTTTCAGCTTCGATTGGGCCACTACTAAAGGTAAAACAGATTGGCTGTTTCCATAAAGAAATAAATATTATTAAATTTAAATATTTAATAAATTTTTGAGTTCACCTTTAACAGAAATACATTGGCATAATCTGATAATAGTGGACGTTTTTCGTTGCCATTATCTTCAAGTCCAATTATCGAGTCATCTCTATGGTAGTATAAACCAGAATCAATATACATTTCATCGAACATTAAAAGGCAAATTTTTTCTTGTTCTCTTTAATTTTTGATAGACTCCTCTCAAGAGACTTAAAAATATGGGGATTGAGTCCTGTGGTGAATGGAATGTTTCTCAATAATTCTAATAATGTCTTTATTTTTATTTTTTACTTTGGCAGAACAAATATTTTACTAAGTAAACTGTTGAACTTACTACGGAAGCTTTTGAGTTTATAAGAATTTGTGAGAGTAGAAAAATAGAATAGAAGTGAAACACTTGTCGAACTCTAACTCGTTTATTATAACGTACAATTTACTGCTTAGGTACAGCTTTGCCTGCTAACAAATCTACCACTCGACTGCTCGCCGTCCCGAGCGGAGGCTTCACAGAACCTCTAGCATGTGTTCGTTCACCCCACCCTATCTCAAGGCGCGTTTAAACTGAACGAACATAGAGCTAGAGCTAGAACAAGAGCATTATTTCTCGATCTTTTAGTGTAAACGAAAGATCGTTCTTAGCGTTTACACCAAAATACCATCGAGCAAGAATGAAAACCAAGAACTAGAATTCTTGCATAGATATTTAGATCAGCCGAGCGAATGCTCATTGCTCATTCGTGTCAATTCTGTGGTTGGTAGTGCTTCGCTATGGCCGACTCTGACAGCAATATTATAATTGCAAGTGCTGCATTTATCATTCTGTCTCAAAAACTCAAAAAGAAAAGAAGGAAGAGACGTTGGTGGGTGACAAATTTAATGCAGCGAAGGATTTTGGATAATGTAGGTGGAACAATGACGGATATGCAAGAACAAGAAGAAAGTGGTTAATTCCAAAATTTCTGTAGAATGGCGTCAGAAGATTTTGACGATTTATTATCTCTGATCAGCCACAAAATTCGGAAATCAAGTACGAATTTTAGAGACTTGATTCCTGCATATGACAGACTAGCAGTGACTTTAAGATTTTTGGCAACTGGAGATTCCTATGAAAGCCTGATGTATTTTACTAAAATATCTAAATCCACAATATGTAATGCTATATCTGAAGTCTGTTCTGCGATAAATGAAGCATTGCATGACTACGCTAAGGTAAGTAAACAAAATCATTATACTCACTATTTTCGTGACATTTATTGGAAAAATAAACAATGTTAGAACATAGGTACTTAATAGTATTTTTCGAAACACGGAAAGAAATTGAAAAAGAAAAAGTTACTTAAAATTGTTAATGTAATACAGTAGAGAATCTCTAGTTCCTCCAGTTTCAGTATCATCCGGAATGTGTGATTGTTGGTCTGTTGAACTGTTTTCCATTACTGTTGTTATGTGATTGGGTGGTGGTTGATTCGTGATTACAGAATGCACTAATGTATTTTGTGAACTATCCGAATAGGAAGACATCGGAATTGATACTAAACTTTGCTGAAATTCAAATTTCCCCAAATCAGCGTCGAACAGTATATTGTTTATACAGGGTGTTAGGGAAATGACTCTCGTAATTTTACCGGGCGATTCAATATATCAAGCTAAGCAAAAAAGTTTATTACAACATAGGTCCTAAAACCAACCGTTTTCCAGAAAATCACGTACAAAGTGTTAATGAAATTTGGTATGGTTCGGCAACAGCGCATCGGAACTAAACATGGGTTCTGAATGAGTAAATCAGTTGTAAAAAAGTAATCTGAAAACCTAGACTATTAAATTTATGGCTAACGCACCATTATAACTTATTATTTTCGGAAAATTAATTATTGCTACAATTCAGAATTGGTTTTGATAACATTACATAGTCAGATAAATTTTAAAAAATTAAGTTCACTTGAGTTCTTTCGTTTTATTTCAGCTCAGACAACTAAGAATTACTAATTATTTCTAAACACTTCACAATAAATGTTCAAAATGTCTGCCTTCACTATCTAAACAACTCCGACACCTGCGAATCCAGTTTTCACGAATTCGTTGGAAAATCCCTGCCGTATTACGAATTTGATCGGCTGCTGCAAAAATTCGTTCTCGAAGATTATTTTCATTTTCAATTTCGGAGGAATACACGATATTCTTCATATGACCCCAAAGGAAGAAATCCAATGGATTCAGATCCGGTGATCGCGCCGGCCAGCGATGTGGACCATTTCTGCCTATCCACTTATTTGTGAAAGTGTTGTTTAGGTACTGCACTACTGCACGACTTGAGTGAGCTGGTGCCCCATCGTGTAAATACCACATACTTAAACGTGTTTGAATTGGCACTTCCTCTAATAACTCTGGTAAATTGTTCGTCAAAAAAGCTAGATATTCTTCACCAGTTAATCTACGTGGTAAAATAAAAGGCCCTATGAGGAAGTTACCTATTAAACCGGCCCAAACGTTAAAAGAAAATTGATGTTGCCTATTCCTTTGCACAATAGTATGGGGATTTTCTTCAGCCCAATTATGTGCATTGTGAAAATTCCAAATGCCACTGCGCGTAAAACAAGCCTCATCTGTTGACAAAATGCAGGAAACAAAATTGCGATCTCGTTCACTCTTGTTAATGAACCATCTACAGAAATGTTCTCTTGGAGGAAAATCAGCTGGTAAAAGGGCTTGAACTCTCTGAACATGATATGGGTACAACAACTGTTCTTTCAAGGTTCTGTGTACACTCCAATGAGACACTCCGACTTGACGAGCAATACTTCTAGTACTGCGACTGGAATCTGCTGCTACCAATTCTAAAATTTGTTCTTCAGTTTCCACTTCGATTTCTCGCTGGCGGCCGCGATTGTCATTTTTTGGAATAACACTACCGGTCTCAAGTAATCTTTGGGAGACTGCTACAAATGTTTCACGAGCTGGTAACTGTTTGTCAGGAAACCGTAGTTCATAAATACGTCTTGCTCGTTGAGAGTTACACCGAGCTTCTCCATAAATAAGAAGCATATCGTGATATTCACGCACAGAATACATTTTACTTAGCTTGTCACAACACAACAGACCGACATGTAAATTAAGAAATAACTGTAAAGTAGATTTTTGACAGCGCGGGCGTGTTGATTGATTCGCAAATAAATCATAAGTACGGTCGCACTGGTGTACCTACCTATGCGGCATTGCAATGTCTCAGGCCCTACAATATTATTTATTTTTATTTAACAAATGTTCATTGTAGTTGGATGTAAAGTGTAATTTTAAAACTAAACAATAAAATAATGATAACTTAGATGCAAATCATTAATGTTTTAAACGCAGATTTGCTATTTGAGGCAGATTTACCGCTGATAAATTGAAAGTTTATTATTTATTTTCTGGAAAACGGTTGGTTTTAGGACCTATGTTGTAATAAACTTTTTTGCTTGGCATGACATACTGAATCGCCTGATAAAGTTACGAGAGTCATTTCCCTAACACCCTGTATAATGTTCAACGTATGCTTTCTTCTGTTTTGAATATTCTCGATGTTTTGAAGCTACATGATTCCCAAAAGCTTGACTCCTGTCCATTTTCTTCGACTCATACGTATCTTTTAAAATACGGTAGGCTTCGTCTACTCGATGGTCTTCAAGTTTAGATTTTTTTGGTGGTCTTGTCGTGTGGCTAGATCCCAGGGAAGTTGAAGGTTTCGATTTTGTTGCCGTGTTGCTCGATTCTTCTGGAGGTACAAGTTGCGGATGTGCTGTTGAGTCTGACTGTGTACCTCCGTTAGGGCCCACTACCGCAGCTTCTTCTTGTTCATTTCGCTCATTCTCCTGCTCATCAGCCTAAAATAACAGTTTAATTAATATACACCCTGAATTAGGTTTTTATTCATTCCAGACACCGTCAACAGAAGACGCATGGCCATCTATTGCTCAGGAATTTAATGAGAAGTGGAATTTCCCAAATTGTGTCGGTGCTATAGATGGGAAGCATTGCATCATACAAGCAGCTATTAAGAGCGGAAGCGACTTCTTTAATTATAAATCCACATTCAGTGTAGTATTAATGGCTATTGTAGACGCTAACTACAATTTTATATCCGCCAATGTTGGTTGTCAGGGAAGAATATCAGATGGCGGAGTTTTTAGAAACACTACTTTTTATCAGAAATTACAAAATAATGAATTAAATTTGCCTAATGACCAAAGCCTTCCAGGAAGACAAAAGAAAGTGCCATTCGTATCTGTAGCAGATGACGCATTCCCATTACAAAGACACATCATGAAGCCATATCCTGGTACTCATGCCCGGGTATCCGAAAAACGCATTTACAACTATCGTTTGTCAAGAGCAAGACGAATAGTAGAGAATACGTTCGGCATACTTTCAGCAGTTTTTCGTGTATTGCGAAAACCTATGTTACTACAACCAGATAAAACATCTCTCATCATTATGGCCTGCGTAAATCTACATAATTATTTGATGAAAAGGAAAGCTTCTAGGAAGCTATATAATCCACCGGGAATGATGGACAGAATTGAAGATGGCATAGTTACTCCAGGCCAGTGGAGAAATGTGGATAGTTTATCCTCATTTCTCCCATTACCCAACACTGGACGAAGACATGCTTTACAATGTGAAAATATACGGCAAGAATTTGCAGACTATTTTAATTTCACTGATATTTTGCCATGGCAAAACAATATTGCATAATTGCATAAGTCGTTTCTATGAACACCTCTTCTTAAATTGTTATAAATTCACTTACCATTTGGTATAATAAATAAAGATAACTACCTACTTACCATGTTTTTATTTAGGTCAGTGTCGAAATCAAATGTTTTCCTCGGTTTATATTTATCCATCAAGAAGTGCATACATTTAAATGCAAACCATTTCGAATTATAGGAGCAGTCGGCACCGCTTCCTGATTTCGTACTCGTACTATTGTTTTTTGTCTTTCTCGGCGGTAAGATGCAAGAAGCGAGTCCATCTTTTTTTTTACTTCTTCAACATTACGTTCTACTATATTTGCGATTTTCTGCCAAGCATCCTGTTTGCGAGTTGTATTTTTATAGTTTTCAAACGTAGGATCCCACAGACATCTGGAATTTCGGTAGGCTTCTATCATAAATAGGCATTTTTCTTGAGACCAATCCATAGTTGAATCGATGAAATTCAGATCGCTGGAACACAAGAACACTTTGAAGAGACCGCTCCGGGGAGCGAGCACGTCCGAACACGCAAGAACGCTCTAAACATCTGTTCGCACGCTCTAGTACCGCTTACATCAACCCAGCGAGCATTCTTAGAATATTCCATAGAATCTTTGCGAACGCAAACAAAACAATGAAAGAATGCTCTACGTTTGTTTACACTAAATGAATTTGATACAGTGGGGATAGAATGAGCATTCGCTCGTCTGATGTAAATCGGCCTTCACCTACGTGCAGCGCTCTGCTGGTGTTTACCTATACTACGCAGAGCGGTACCAACATAACATAATACATTTAAATGAATACAAAAACTTAACTACAAATCGGAGAGGCATAAGCTTTTTTCTTTAACATAAACGATATGCTTTACCACTAGACTTAAATATTACTAATGCCAGTATTTTTTCTTTTAAGGTATATCTTCTAGCTGAAGGTTTTGCAAGTTGATTTTGCACTTGAGAAATTACAAAGGTATACGTAGGATTATTGACATACGTTAATAAGTTAGAAAACTGTGAACTATCAATAATTTTTTTACAGTTGGTTAATCTTGTGTGATAATTTGTTATTTTCTTGTGCATGACCCCCATTCTTCTACTCCAAACTGTCAATTTTTTATAAAAGGATTTGGCCTTTAGTGTCAAGTCAAGCGATCTGGTGACATTTACTTCCATAAAAGATTTGTTTTTCTCTGAACACCTGAAACAAAATCTCTTATAGAGAATCATAAAAAGTAAAAAAAAATAAATGGTGTCTTGTGGAATTTTATACGTTCACCCTGCTAACAAATATTATTAAATATGTATATTTATGTCATGATATTTTTATCAAGTTAAAATAATAGGCAGTACATGACATTTCCATTTAACATTTAATAAATTAATCATAATCTTTCCAACGTTCATTGTCAGACCATATTACAGTTTTTGCTACAATCGGTTCAATAATAATACTTTTGAATGTAAGGGCACACCATGGTGCACCTCTTCTGCGTTTCTAATTGTCTGACAATATCGAATCACTCTCATGGTTGCCTTATGTCAAAACAACTTTTATGGCATACTCTTTGAAATAATTTTTAAGAAAAACTTCCAGCCTTGGTGCAATAAACAAATTATATTTTTATACTTCTTGTATAAATCACTTATTTACTATTATTATTAAGGTATTTCTACATCTTATCCCTTGTTGAAGTTGGTGTACTGTCTTTTCTTAGTTTTTTTTGATTTTCTTAGTTGACCTTCGTGCGTATTTCCCTCTACTGGTTTATCTAAAATTAACATACATAATGTTATTCATGACTGATCGGTTCTTAAGGAATCAACGTTCTATAAAGCTCTTGAAAATGAGTCGTTGGATCTGCCTGATGATAAACCAATACCCCAAACTGATGGACTTCCAGTAGAACATGTCTTTGTAGGAGATGAGGGTTTTGGATGATCACATAGATTAATGCGACCTTTTGGAGGGCATAATTTATCACCCGAGCAAAGAATCTTCAATTACCGTTTAAGTCGTGCAAGAAGGTATGTTGAATGTGTTTTTGGCATATTAAGCAACAAATGGAGAATTTTTCATCGGCCAATTAATGTTTCTCCAGACTTCGCCAAAGAAATTGTGAAGGCTTGTTGTGTACTACATAATTATATACGTGAAAGAGATGGTTACCTTTTTGAAGACATATTACATGTCAACTGCTTCGCAGATGTTTCGCGAGAACATAATTTAAGAGCTACAAGAACTGCTAAACATTTGCGAGGCCATTTTACATAATATTTTGTTAGTGATGCAGGATCTGTACCGTGGCAATTTAGTAAAATTTAAAAATATTTATAAAATTTTCATCAATTATGTAGATCTTACCTTTCTCATTTTTTTCAAAACTAGGCAGACTTGCGTAGTTTTCTATTAAAATATTGAATATCTCTTCCCACGCCGAGTTCGTTTTCGTCCGATCTTTGAAATCATCGGACGTTTTGTCCCAAATTACAGATCTTTCTTTGACGAGAATTATCAAATATTCTAAATCGACTTCCATGTCTCTGCGATTTATTTACTGCTATTTACTACTATGTAGCCGGTCCTGTATTTGTGACTGCGGTCGGCGTGATCGCTGTTTCGTGTGTAAATCTGCATAAGCCACTATACATTGAAGCCTGCCGATCGTTCAAAAAACTAGCGGCGACCGCGTGCTTGCCGTCCAAATTTTAATTTTGTCGGCAGCCGACCGTCTACGTTACCGACAACGACTTCGGGTGTAAAGACGTATTTGACTTTCTATAGAATAAAATAACGTCTGTGTGAAAGAGGCGTTAGCCTCGTTGCACATTAGCCGGACCGGCTAACCGGATCCGGCTATCCAGATCCGGCTGGCTGTTTCACACATAATTTAATTTCCAAACCGGTTTGGCCGATTTTATTAGTCTCAGTTGTATTTTTATCACAAGAGATGGATCGTAGACGCATTGCAATTATGTGGCTTGGCTATTGCTGATGTCGCAATAAAAAAAAAAAAACAAAAAATATGAAAATGCTAAACAGCAAACGGATCCGGTTACCGGGCAGCAAGGTGTACAGAGTCTTAGCAGCTTTCACACGTGACAGAAGGAGCTATTCGGCGAACGGCCGCCGGGTTGTAGCCGGTCGCCACCACTGCCAGCCCGGCTGCCGGGTACCCGGCTACCGAAGTGGTAGTAGTACATAGTTTTGTATTGACGCTTTCACACTTGCCGGGTTCAGTCATCCGGTTTCATTGAAAAGAACAGGCCGTGTCAATTATTTTTTGGAATATTTGTACTCAACTATGTTTGTTCGCTAGAAGTAGATATAGCATTCTTTATATCACTGCTTGAATCCAGACCTGCCCAGTAGGACAAAACTTTAGCATTTTCATATTTTTTTGGATATTTTTCATATTTTTTGTTTTTTTTTTATTGCGACATCAGCGATAGCCAAGCCACATAATTGCAATGCGTCTACGATCCATCTCTTGTGATAAAAATGCAACTGAGATTAATAACTAATAATATCGGCCAAACCGTTTTGGAAATTAAATTATGTGTGAAAGAGCCAGCCGGATCCGGTTAGCCGATCCGGCTAGTGTGCAACCAGGCTAAGGCCTCTTTCAGACGACACGGATTTTAGCCGGACCGGTTTTATTGCTCTTGCCGTTTACGATTTGGCGCCTTTTCACACATCACGTGAGGTCAATGCGGCACGGCTGGCAACAGGAATGTACTTAGTTTAGTGCAAGTTATGGACCGGCGACAACGTATTCTGATGTTGTTATACTTGCGTCATAGACGTTTGAGAAATATGAAGAAAAGGAAGTACTGGGTACACCCATTACTTCAGCAAAGAGAAAAATACGGTGTTTATGAAATACTATATAAAGAACTAAGAAATAATCCAGCAAAGTTTTTAAATTATTTTAGAATGTCAGTAAATTCGTTTGACGAACTGTATAACAAAGTGAAAAAAAGTTTAGAACGGCAAAATAGCAAAATGCGAAATTGTGTGTCAGCAGAAGAAATGTTAACTGTAACAATCAGGTAAGAAAATCGAAAATGCAAATAATGATGTGGATTTTATTGGTCACAAACACATTTATCTGATATTAACATTATTGTATTATAATTCTTAACATTTTATTATAGATATTATAATTGTTGCAAATAATTGACTTGTATGTCATTGTTCGGGTACGATTCATCTGTTGGTGATTGCAAAGGGGTTTGAATACAAACAGGCGTTCCTGGGTGCGAACCATATTCTGATGGTGGTGACTGGATATACCGTTCAGATCTGTCAGAAGTGTCCGAGGAATTATTTGTGGATTGAGATTTCCATAGTAATTACCTTGTCGAAAAGATCCAGGTAGGGTTGAAAAGCTACTATTTGGAGGTTTATTTTGTAATGTAAATCCTTTTTTAATGTCTTTAATAAGAGATAAAACTCCAAGTTGAAAATCCATTGTTTGATCCTCTGTAAACTGATTAATGGAAGGTAATATTCCTTTAAAAAAAGACATATGGCGATTTTCTTCCGGCTTTTGTTTAAATTCCTGTATAATCTGTTCTTCAAAGCTATCCAATATTCTTTTTTTATTGGTTTTTGAAGCTCCATCGGAAATTTTGCTTGGGGGTAAACAAGACTGACTCACATTCCTTTTTTCCGTTAGATTTGTAGCCTGTGTCTCGTTGTTTCCGTCCCCCTCCTCATTGTCTGTAGCAGCTCTAATATCTTTACTCATTAAACTTGATTGGGTGTTTCTCATTTCGGTAACTTTTTGCAAAAATAACATTTGGTTGTGGTATATATGGGAAATTCCACGCCAACTGTCGTGGGGTTGGTGGGTCGCATTTTTTTCCCCCGTCCAAAACTATTTCATCCTATTATAGGTTTTACCAAAAATGTTTTCCCAAATTTTCAGGCCAGAATATTGCTCATACCCTTTGTAACGGCCAATTTTCGGTTTTTGGGCTCTCTTTGAATTTCTTGGCCTTTTTTCTTATACAGGGTGCCACGGAAATATTTTGGTCCAAAAAAAATTTTAAAATACATATAATCGACGTAAAATTTCCCGAGGAATCGATTCCCGTCGCCAGAATTGACCTAGCATGCTTCTTTTCGCCACAATTTCAAGAAAACAGTTTTTTTTTTCAAGTGCTCATAACTCGGGTGGATAAATTTTTGAAAATTTCTGCGTGTGCGCAAAATGTTCCATTTTTAGTCTACTTTCGAGGCTTTTCAACTTTGCCGTGTGTATTTTGGTTTTAGGCACCCAAAAACGGTAAAAACTGCCAAAAATGCTCGAAAATGGTGAAAAAAAATGCAATACGCTCCGGAACACTGGGCGATGACCTTTTCGGCAACTAGAACATCAGTACTGGAGATGTGCTGAGTAAAATATTATCGATTCCATTAGAGGCAGAACCACTGATACAGGCTAGAAATGTCAAATGGCAGCACAAATAGCATTTAGGCGGCAATATTGCCGATTCCTCACATTTCGCCTGTCAGCTTTTAAAAGTGTGGGTTTTGAGGACAAAGGATGGGGGATGCAAATATTCGAATAGTAAATGGAATACCTATAATAATAAGAAAATAGACAAAATTGGAACATAACAAATTGTATTGGCCATTGCATTTGTAGTAACTCAAAGAATACCGATAACAAAGTCATAAATTTAGATGATGTCAGATTTGAATTTGGCAAAATATTTTCTGATTCTGTCACTTTGGATACGGTTCAATTTGAACATATTTGGGACTTTTTTCATTTCATTGAGCTTTACATCACATAAAATTTGTGCAAAAGGAATCGACAAGCACGTTACTGGATCGGGGAATGAATATGATTGCTTAGTTTTGTCCAGGAAGAGAACTGAAACTTCTGCTTCCAAATTAAGGTCATCGGAGTCAACTATAATCCCCAAATGCCACATATCATTGAAAGAAAAAGCTACATATTCCTGACAGGACCAAGATTTCATTACTTTTCCGGACAAATCAAAAGCTAATGCGGGGATTTCATCCAAACTTGTATGTTTGCATCGGATTATTCGATCATGATGAATGAAGAATTGGTGAAAACTTCTTGTGCCAGGAATAGTTGCAGCAGTTCTCTTATGTGTTTCGCGAAGCATTGCGATTTCTTGACCACCTACTGCCTCGCAAAGGACAGACTTGATATTCTCCCTACAGAACTTGAGTAGCTCATCCATTGACACAATCTGATTGTTGTAGGGCCTTTTTAAGCTGGAAACTGCTGCTTGGCGTTTAATCATCCCACCAATACCGTCACAAGCTGACTTTCCATGCGATGTAGCAAAAAAATTCCATTTTAATTGAAAAACAAAGTTTTCCTGACATCTTGGTAAATAAACAAACACTTCGGAATTTTTGTATTGTCCACCACAACCGTCACTGAAGAATTCAACTGCTTCGATACCTGGTAACTCCTTTTTCAGATGTCCAAGAATCTTGTCTATGAACAACTTCACGACAACTACATCATGCTTGAGGTTGAGGGCTTGAAAAACAAATTTGTTCCGTTTGTGGCAGGGGATGATGATCTCTTGAAAGATTTACTCTGCCAATCTTAGGCACATAGAGTTTCTCACCCATTTTAATCTTTCCTATAGCATTAACTGCTGATGTTATCTGATCAGGCAGGACTACTATTCCTTTGCATACATTAATGAACTCATTATCTTGCCTTAATGGCATATAGTCATCTTCATGGTCCAGTATACACGTTACGCCTCTTTGGACTACTTGTATCTTGCATTCTACTACTGCAAGACATACTCTATACATCTGGTAGATGCTTCCTCTCACTGGTACATTATTAAATTCGAATACAGCTGCGAAAATACTCGCACTGCCGAAACCCATAGCTCTTGTTGTTATACATAGTGTTATTGCTTTCATAGTATTCACAGCTTCTAATCTGTCTGCTGCGGTTTGTCCATCCTTGACCCCCGGAAATAACTTCTTCCGTAGTTCTTCTGATAGGTCGTATTCCGTGATCTTAGACTGTGTCGTTCTGTGTTGTACCACTCGAGATTCATTGTAGGTTGTCCTTGCTCTGCTCGATCGTCCTCTGCCTTTTGGTGCTCCTCGTTTCACCCTGACAGTTTCTTTTGCGGCTTCATATGCATCGTTGTAATCTGCATTTACTATGCGGGCCATTGCCTCGCGTCTCTCCCCGTTCCTAGATTGCATTGCGCCAAAAGGTTGCTAATTTCTTGGCGATATGTGGGCTGAAATCAGTATCCCAAAAATCAAAAGTAACAGTGAAGTAACAAAAATTTTTATTGACAACAGCTCCGTTTTCCTTCACATAAACCACTATTGGATGTATGGTTACAGCTGTTTGATGCCAATACCGTTGTTGAATGTCATCTTGAACAACGTACTTGTAATTTTCGCTAAAGTCTAACAGTACAAGAGCCTCATGATCAACTAATATTTCTTTTTTCATTTTTAAATACTTTGATTGAGCCTTCGCGATGAATGAATGACATAAGAGAGGTCTTAAGCTATCCTGAATCAATGAAATTAGATCACTCTTGGAACATTTTTTAGTGACCAACTCGGCTCTATCAGTTGAACACCATTCCTTATATTCATATTCCTCGTCCTCGTCGATTTCTTGAGAATCATCATCAGGGAACAGTAGCTTTTGAATTATCGAGGGTAGTTCATCATCTTTTGGGCATTCAGTACACAGACCAAACATACAATTTTTGTTTTCCGGATTGCAAACTAAATTATCAATCACCTCATTGGCACTTGATTTTGTGCTACAACTACTCAGTAATAGTTTGAAATTTTGATGGATTCTACAAACACAAATACAATGAGTACCGTTAGCGCCAGGTAAAATACATTGTTTCGGACGCAATTCACAGAATTTTGAGAATCCAACTTTGTCCGAGGGGAAATTTATCTTAAACTCAGCATATAGTTCTCTAAGGTTGANAACGGTTCACTGGACCTTCTGTCTCTTTTTACACGGCACGGTGCCGTGAAATCCCAGTCGACCATCCGGCCGGCATACGGGCGCCGTCTACGATTTGTTTCCGTGTCGTATCGTCTGAAAGAGTCTATTAGGATTCATGTACTACTGGACAATACGGCAAAACCAAGAAAACCGGTCCGGCTAAAATCCGTGTCGTCTGAAAGAGGCCTAAGGGTATACAGACATACACGGCGGTTTTAACAGAAGCGTTTAACGAATCGGTCGCCTTCCAGAAAAAGACAGACATGGCGATTTTAACCGGAACTTTTAACCAGTCGATCGCCTAGCATAAAATACATTCAACTATTTTAAATATGGTAGCAGTATAGACGACGACATTATTATATTTGTCGCTAGTGTATTTGTATTGGAAAATAAATAAGAAAAACCAAAGAAAACGACGGATGTGGATACATCCAATTATTAAAGAAAGACAAGTCAAAGGGCATTTTCATACGCTGTTTGCCGAAATAAAAATAGACGAAGAAATTTTTTTTAAATTCACTAGGATGTCACGAGGTATTTTTGACGAGTTACTTACCATTTTAACAGAAAAACTAATGAAAAAAGATACACGTATGAGAAAGTCAATAACACCAGAAGAAAAGTTCTATAAATAATTCTCAGGTAAGCAAAGTAATTATTATTTATTTAAAGAAAAATTTTGCGTAAACAATATTTAATTGCATTAATTCTTTTTCATGTTAAAAACACTAAATTGAGATTCCTCCTCGGAATTATATATTGAAATATATGAGGCAGCCGATTCAGCTGTTGATGTTGCTGGAAGTAGTGTCGAAAGTAGCTGTTGGCTGGTCATATCCTGATAAGTGTGATAGAAATTTTCTTGAAAATGAACTGATCGTTGAACTGGTTGATTATTCTTCTGAGGTGGTATTGACTGAATGAGTTGCTTGGACACATAATGGGATAAATTCTGAAATTGTTGTGTATGTTCAAGATAAATTGATTGACGTGGTAATAAAGGTGTCATCTGATTTGGTTGAGAGGCGATAGTTTCGTATTTGGAAATAACCTGCATGATTCAAGCCTGCAATTCGTATTTAAACATCGTGGCAGCGAAGCAAGCGACGGTACTAAAGAAAGCACAAAATGTCTATTATCATCTTCTATCACTGGTTTGTTTACTCTTTTTTCGTAATTATCAAGTGATCTTAAGATTTTGTTTTCAACAGAGTGCAATCTCTTTTTGCCAATAAATTGTAGAGAGAAATTCTTTTGTAGAAGCTGGTGCGGACGATTGGGGTGTATTATTTTTTAATTCGAGGGATTGAAATTCATTATCGACAGTTTCAGTAGGCGCTAAAGAGTTACTGTTTTTTTTGGGTACGATTATATCAACGAGAAATTGTAGCCTTTGTGTAAATACGTAGGTAACGGACTTTCTTACGAACGATTGTTTGCAATGTGTGATGCCAACTATTGCTTCACGTATATCGATGTAGGATCATATGGTAAATCTAGTGGCGCTGGCATATTTAAACGATCAAAATTATTTGAAGGTACATTAGGTGTCCCTTCACCATTTAGTATTGACAACACAAATGAAAAATACCCTTTTGTAAAAGTTGGCATTTAAGTAGCAGATACTTCTCCATAACCTCTTAACATCGTTATATGTCCTCCAGTGCAACAACATCCTAAGAATGTTAATCAAGAAACATTATTGTTGCGTTAGTTGCTTACCTTATAGTAACTTCCCAAATAAGTCTCTTGAATACCTTTTTAAAGTCTAGATGATGTTGAAATTACAGTTTAAATAAGGTACTTGAAGGTAATATGGCCACCTTAAGGATCAAATTTTTACTGTGAGACTGGTAGGATCTTTTTTTTGACAATAGATAATAATTTATGTAATCTAAACACTTTTTAAACTCTCACAATTTTTAAAAATGTCCAGACATTTTTTTTAAACAGATTACGCGCATTTTTAAAAAAAATTTGCTATTGGCCATATTACCAACACAGTGTCGGTAATATGGCCACATAGTGATTTGTTTAATTTCTTGTATTTCGACGATTTTTAAGTTTGTTTTTGACTAGAAATTTAGGAAAACTAAACATTAGAAAAGCATCTGTATGATTCTATTTTTACTTACACAAAAGGAAAACAATACGTATTTCTTAACTAATGAAACAAGTAAAACCAAAATTTAATCATCCTCGCAATCCGGGCATAAGTAAACGGTTAATTTATCTTTTGATGTCAATCCGACGCATTCTTCGTGCACATACAAATTATTACAAAACCATGATGCCGTAGGATTATTATTGTCTTTTTTCTTTCGTAAAGAAGAACTGGTAGGAGTCTTTTTGGATATGGCCTCCTTTTGAAACAAGTCTTTTTTGACCACTTGAGCTCGGCAATTCAGGGCCGGCTTACGTGAACTTTTGCGTTTGGTTGTTGTTTCGTCAGGCGTATAGAGCAATTCCTGGAACGATACGTCTGCTTTAGTAGAGTTCTGTAGAGGTTGCCTCTCGTTAAAGTCGGAAATACTCTCGATACTTAAATCATCGTCATGTAGGGTTATATCTGATGATTCCGTATCACTGCTATCATCGGATGAGTCTCGGCGTTTGTTCCCGGTTTTGTTTTGAAGGCCGGACGTGGAAGATCTGGGATTTGAGGATTGTTTTTTCGCAGTTTTGTTTTGGAGACCGGATGTAAAAGGTTTGGGACTTGAGGGTTGATCTGGGATGGCTGCATCGACGTTCTGTTTAGTAACTGTGCTCGGAGCATAGGCAGTTTCAGGAATTGCAGCCTTGTTGAAAGGGTAGATCCCTGTTGCAGCAAAACCTGATTTAATATTTGCTGGGGTTAATGCTTTATCCCAAACTTTCGAAAAAATCATTCCAAATCTTTGTTTTGTAATAAACTGACCTCTGTGAACAGATAAGTATTTTAATACCTCTTCGTCCCAATAATACTCAAATGGCCTGAACACCGCCTTATCCACGGGCTGTAATTCATGGGTAGTATTACTGGGTAGACAATACAACGTTATATCGAACTCGGCTGATTTCTCAACGATGCTGTATTCAAGATGACATTTCGCTCCGTCAAAAATAAGAAGGCAGGGACCCGCACCTTTATATTTGGCAAAATGTTCTAGCCAACTACAAAAAGTTGATACTGCCATAGATCCTTTTGTAGTCATAAATGCATCGGATCCTGGTGGTAAAGCGTCTTTCCATTCTTGTTTCATGCGTTTTCCTTTAAATAAAATAACTGGAGGAATGGCCACGCCCAAAGCGTTACCACACGACACGATGGTCACATTTTCACCATGCTCATTTCCTATGAAGTGAACTCTTCTTGAACCTTTTTGAGCCAAAACTTTTTGATGGTGGTGAACGCACAACCTGCACCCTTTTTCGTCAATGTTGTAGATACGCTCTGGTTTATCTATGATGTCCATCTCTTTTAAAATACCCTCCAATTTAACAAAATGATCCTTAACTATAAATGGATTTAATTTTTGTGCCCGGGCGGGGTTCAAATTTTGAGCTTTTCGAGGGCGAATTTCTGGATTTCTGGATAAAAACCCCTTCAGCCAAAATCGTCCAGCCATTTCCTTCTCAGTTCTAAACGGATTCTTGATATTATTAGTTTTGGCAAACTTATACACACACGAGCGCAGAACTCCAGGAGTAAGAGGGTAATCGACTTGAGAGAGCCGTATGATTCGTTGAGCGAGTGCGGATTCCTGATCCACAGTGAGAATAGGCTTACGTCCAAGAAGAGATTTTTTTTCTTTATTGGCATCCAGATAACGCCTTAAAGTTCGTCGGGGAACATTATATGTTTGGCTGGGTCTGTTAACTGCCATACCATTACGGACAGAGTTTATAGCCTTGGTCATATTTTCTTGCGTCCACTGGCTTCTGATCCGGTTATTTGGTGGTCGCATCTTTTATTTTGCCTCTAAAAAGAAACAAGATTAAATATATAAAATAAGTTGGTATACTTAATTCGTTTATTTTGGTAAGTGAAGACAAATATGGCCAAGTGCAGATAAATATGGCCATGGCCGTATTGCTCTACATCAAAATTGGCCATATTTGTACACTATAACCTACAACATTTATGCATTGAGTATGTAATGGCAATAATTATTTAAACCAAATATGTTAACCGCATGAAAACAATCTGAACACAAATGCAGTAGTGAATACAGAAATAGTTCACAAAAATGCACTGCGAAATCTTATAACTCGAGCGGCAAACACCTGTAGGTCGACCATTAATGTTCGTACTTCAGCAGCCTAGCGTTCAGATTTGTTATCCCTGGATAAAACACACCACATAAATGAGACAACACCCAAATCCAAAAGCCAAAGGCTTGTGCGGAAGGGGGCTACACTTGAAAAAACGCGGACAAACACCCATTATCCATCGACATTGCCAGTGCCGACACCGGGGATCGAACCCGGACCAGAGTAGGAAGCCTAGCCGAGAAATGCTTGCCACCGCACTCTCGACCGACTGCGCTACCGTGGCGATATTGGATTATAGATGACTTTATGCGAATGCACTTACAGATAACTTCAATTTAATTTCATTATATTAGGACACGTGGCTCGTTGGCCATATTACTAACCCTGGCCATATTACCTTCAAGTACCTTATTTTTCTTTTACGAAACATTGACATAGCTGATAACGTAACATAAACGTTACACAAGGTGTTCATTAAAGAATGGACCATACTTTAAGGCTAGCTTCCTTGGACAAAAATATGATTATTTAGATCATCTCACCTTAGTACCATCTTGCTGCCTTAAGAAGTTATATATGAAATTCAATTTAATTTGATTTATAAAATATTATTATTAATTATAAATTAAATTTAGTTATATATATATATAATCATATTATTTTTGTCCAAGGAAGCTAGCCTTAAAGTATGACACATTTTTTAAGGATCACCCTGGATAGCTACTTCTTGACACGTTTGATATACAGAGTGTTCTAATAATTTGTAGGTACGTTTTAACCCTTGAATATAAAGAGGACTGAAGTAAAGTGAATAAAAATAAAACGTATACTAATATTAGGTACTTATATTTGGAAATCTACATCTTACATATCTACATAATATATACATCTCATCTCACCTCATTCAATTTACGTTTATACCTTCTTTCCTCTATTCGTGACTGAAAGGAAAAGAAAATGTTAATCTGCTAGAATGTAAATAAATCAATATTTCTTATTAATAAAGTGTCGAATATATTCGAAATATGTATTTTTTTTATATCCGATATAATTAGAAATATATAGTTTTACTGCAAAATCATAATTTTGAAAGCAAACTGTAGGAAAAAAAACAATACATTTTTATTAGTTATTAATCAATGATGATATTGACACAACTGCAATCACAAATTTAAATGAAACCTTACAGTAAAATATGTCTATATTACCCACGTTTTTTTTTTGAGGTAAATATTTTACTTAGGGACAAAAAAACATGCTTTGAAGTCCCTAAACTTTTTAAAAAAACAAAGGATACTAGAATAACTTGATCTAAATCACATTATTTCATATCAATTCTTCATATAAACAATCCGTAATTATCGGAAAAACCATTCTAACGGCATCTACAAAATTAAAATTTAATTTAAAAAATGTATGAACAATAAATATCTGTTAATACTTTGATGAGAATGTGATATTTTGTTAAAAATGTAAGATATTTTCTAAAAATATACGAGGTAATTCAATAAAAAGTAACTTTAATTAAATATTCAATATATGCACAATACATATGCCTACGTCAAATGCTCTCTATATAATGAATACCCGTTCTCGATTCCTTAATAACATTCTTAAACTAAGTCGTGACGAAAGCTAAAACAAGAAAAATGCAGAGCGAAGCATCTGAGCGCTGATAAGAGTCGATTCTCGAACGGACTTATTTTCTACATAAACAAAAATAATTTATGCCAACAATTTCCTTTACATTCTCAATTATTGTTCGCTATTCAACTCTTTAATTGTAACTAACTTATCCTTCTTTTCTATTCCTATATCCAACTAGCTTGTTTATATAAAAATGTTTATAAAATTATGAACAATCAGTCTATTCAGCGTTTCGGAACACGCACACTGGCCTTGGCGTTCCAGCCACCGTCGCTCGGTCTGTCTTTCCCGCTCTTCATAACACTTTAATTCTAAAATAATTTTTTGACCAGTCCATGAGCATAATACTGCTAATTTAGTAATATATTCGTAAACACTAGAGTCAAACATCTCCTTATAAAATCTCCCTCATTTTTTCCTCCTATCTGGGAATATTTATAGAACTAAAAACAAGAATAGTTCATTAAAATGTAAACAAATTAACTGAATGGAATATAGTAAGGATGTTATCATCTATCTATATTTATATATAGTTTCAAAATAAAAATTTTCTAGTTGTAGAAAGTTGTATTTTATAAGCATTAAATTAAAATCAAATTTATTAAATACAAATTTTAAAAAATGGATATTTCAAATATTAAGACCGTTTGCCAATTAATTTTCTTTTAGCTTGTCTTATGATCTTGTCTGAGGATGCTCTGCAATATTTGATATTTGCCGAAGTTGTTAAAAATTCTTTTTCTATGAGCTAACGCAGTAAATTAAAATTTAATATTGAATTTTTTTAGATAGTCAAAGATCACACGAGAACATATTAATAACAAATTTCAATAAATCAACAATATTATTTATTGGCAAAAAAGTCTATTTTTGTATCATCCAATTGATCATTTTTAATTTTAGAGCCAGCTTCTAAGGCATTTAATTGCAACATAATCATACTAAGTGTGGAATGAATTTCATTTAGTTTTTCCAATATATCAGCATTAGAAACATCAGGTATTATTTGAAAGCTTCAGCTTCAAGTCAATGCTTTCATTACTTTGATGTACAGGCTGAATAATATTTTGACGTACACCTGAGCCAGAAGTAACACTTGAAACATTTAAAAATATATGTATACCTACATATATAATTATATGAACATAATTTTTTAAATAAAAAATAAAAAAACTTACGAGATTTTCACCTACTTCCTCACTTGTTTAAACAGTACAAGGCGAAGCTGTAGAATATGCTGTCAGGTAGTTTTTACGTAAATACATTTATGATAATAGAGGGGCGATATTTTAGGTCGTTTTAAGGAAAGAAAGTCCCAATGAACATATGTTCTAAATGGCTTAATTTTCAAGAAATGAGTTTTTAAAATTATGAAAAAAATACCCTATTTCGCCATTTGATTGCTAGTCATAATTCGATGGAAAATATCTCTACAATATTATTTTAATTATTTGTCTGTAGAATACGTTGAAAGTAATTTGTTATTCTATACAGTAGAGATGGGTAACGCAGTACTGCGTTGC
>NW_019417829.1:0-15096 GCF_000390285.2 Anoplophora glabripennis
GTGTTTTGTGTTTTTTTGGTCATGTCAGCGTATGTGCGTCCCGAGGTTGTGTTTGGGGTGGGAAGGAGGGGCTGTCTGTGAGTTATGACTGTCAAACGTATGAATAAAAAATTTCTGTCTGGTCTGTTTCTATATTCTCTGTAATTATTAAGACAGATATTAAATGAGGTTATGCACAGTTATTGAATAAGTTTTACATCATTGCTTAGGACGTTGAGAATTCTTTATAAAAAGGAAAAGAATGGAACCAGCAAACTTGAACGAACCGTTTTGCGGGTTGTGTCTGAGTACTGTACGCGATACAAAATACCAAAAAATAGATGTTGTAAGCGACATTCTGGAAATTGTTCTGCCAGATGTGGTAAGATCAAGTTGCTATGATTACATTTATATCATTGATTTTATAAGCTATGTTATCATTTATACCTATATATTAATTACAAATCTCTTTCAGAATTTGGAGGAAATCGATAAACATTTCATTTGTGAAGTATGTTCCGTGAAATTATTTGCTGCTTTTAATTTTAAGTCAGTATGTATAAATACTGAGGATATTATTTTTCCTTATATAAATGCCAGTAAAAAGTCACCGGTTGACTTAAAAGAAGTTTATCTAAAGGAGAAGGGAAGTATTCAATTGAATATCTCGGAGGATCAAAGAATTTGTCGATTATGTTTTCAATTAATAACATCTGGATTTGTGTCACTAAATGAAGTAGATGTTGCCATTATTGATTCATATATTCCACAAGTTGTAAGTATATTTGAAAATATTTCTTAGGATACTGTTTGTGTCAAAATACAGTCATAAATGAAATTGAACATAAAAGACTTACATACACCAAATACTTAAAAAAGTATATGTTGCACCTACTTTTCTTCACCAAATTGAAACTTCTGAGTATAAATAGTAGGGAATTATATTATTTGATTAGAAGCTACAAAATTAATGAAACTTCATTATATTTATATTGGTAATTTTGGTGTATTTTATGTTGCTAACGTGCTGATACCAGCGATTAATAGCAGGAGTTAGTGTCTTAAGTGTAAATATATAATACATTGGATTTACTGCAACGAAACACCAAGGCAAATATTTTACTATTCGTATTCCCTAATTCTAAGCTGAAAAAAGCAGTTTTTCTTTAGATTCTAAAAAATAAAACGAATTCTGCCTAAAATATCACTATTATTTTTTTTATTGTAGAATGTCGGTGCTACTAGTCATCCTGTTATATGCGGACCGTGTTTTGATTCGCTTCGTACTCATGGCAGTTTTCTAGAGAACTGTCTTGATGCACAGGAAAAATATAGAAGTATTGATAAACAATCTTACATTAAAACTAAAGAAATTGAAATAAACCTAGAAGACGATTGTCAGAATGTGCAGGAAAAATTTAATAGTGCTGATAACCCTTTTTATATTAAATCTGAAGAGATTGAAATCAAAGTAGAGGAAGATAATGATAATAGGTAAGAAAATGTCAGTAAAATTTTGTAATTTTAAAACTTGCACTAATGCTTACTTTTTTATGGTTGAAAAGCAAGGTATCCTTAAAATAGTGAAAATATAATGTTTGAAAGAAACATCGGTCACATTTTGATTTGTTTATTTAATTTTAATTTTTTCAGTGGTTCATCTTCATACGACTTAGATAATGAAGCAATTGAAAACAAGCAGATATATTCTTCCGAAGACATAGGAGTGGCAACGAGTGAAAAACCCGAATTTCAAAAGAATGATAAACTTAAATATGGGACTAATAACGTGCAACACAAAAATCCTTCAGAAATCCAAATGTATAAGTGTGATGTGTGTGATTATACAACTAAATATAGTTGGACTCTACAGGTGCATCAGTGCAGTATGCAATTGCACAAAGACTCTGCAGAAGACCGAATGTCAATGTACTACAACTCTTTGGGAATCAAAATGTGGAAGTGTGATATTTGTAGTTTTGAAACTAAATATAAGAGATGTCTAAAAGTACATATTTTACGGCACAAAGGTGGTTCATACAGCCGAATGTACAAGTGTGATCTGTGTAATTATAAAACTAAATATGAGAATTATCTAAAAAAACATCAGTTGTTGCACAAAGATTCTTTGGAAGTTCAGATGTATCAGTGTGATACATGTAATTTTCAGACTGAACTTAAGAGTAATCTAAAATTGCATCAGTTACGGCACAAATGCCTTTTGAAAACCCAAATGTACACATGTGACATGTGTACTTACAAAACTAAATTTAAGTATGTTCTAAATAGGCATCGGTCAATGCGCCACAACATTTTGGAAATCCAAATGTGGAAGTGTGATATGTGTAGTTTTCAAACTAGATATAAGAGAAGCCTACAAATGCATATCTTACTGCACAAAGACATCCGAATGTACAAGTGTGATACTTGTACTTATGAAACTAAATTTAAGGTTCATCTAAAAACGCATCGGTGGCGGCACAAAGGCCTTTTGGAAAGCGAAGTATACAAGTGTGATACATGTGGTTATGAAGCTGACCATAAGAGCCGTCTATATGGGCATCAGTTAACACACAAAGACCCATCGGAAATTAAAATGTACAAATGTGATGCTTGTCCTTATGAAGCTAAACAAAAGAGATATCTGAAAAATCATCAGTTAATTCACAAAGATGTTTCAAAAGTTCGAATGTATCAGTGTGATGTTTGCATATTTGAAACTAAGCATAAGAGGTATCTAAAAGTACATCAGTTAGTACACAACGCCCCTATGGTAGGGCCCAAATAGACCTACGAGACTGGCGTCTGGAGACAGTCCTTGGGCAACCCAATCCCCTTCACTTATACTTAGCGAGAGTTTCAATTTTCTCCACTTGATTATGGTACTTTGCTATAGGATCCTAATGATTTATAAATATATACTACAGACTGATCTAAATTAAGTTGGGACTATTTGGCAGCTTCATTATTATTGAATAGAAAATCGACATTTTTCTCATTTTTAGAATATTTATAAATAGATATTAAAACACATAATATACATTTTGAATACATACATAAACATAATATAATTTGGTTTCATTATATGTTGCCTTGATTATTTTTATGATCACATTTTTTATGTCGATTTAATAATAATTTCTTCAAAAATATTTCTTTACATATACAGCAAATGTGTTTTGAATGATTATGTTTCCATCTGTTGTGTGATAAGATAGATGTTTTATTTTTGAAAGTTTGTCCGCATTCTTCACAAACAGTATGATTTCACAATTTTGAACACTATTTTCTGCATTGCTTTCATTACCATAATTAAAATAAATAAAAAAAAACACTGAACAGCTCGTGATCTGAAATATTACATCATAGGACATAAATTATTACATATTATTATGTTCGTCTTGTCTCGGAATGTGTAAGATACAACACGACTATAACCAGAGACACTCCACATAACCATAAATCACAGACACAGACCACCGACCACCTGATGTAACAGTAACAGTAACCATAGAGCTTAAGAACTTGGCACTCGGCAAGTCGGAAAAGTTCATTGGGTTGCCCTAGGACTGTCTCCAGACGCCAGTGCCTACGAGTGTGCGAACTGACTAATACTATTATTTTATATTTAAAAAAGTGATTGCTCAAAGAAAAATGAATGATTATTGCTAAATTTTAATAACTTAATATATATTTTAATAGTTCTATTTTTTTACATTATTTTTAAGGGTTTAATAAGCTAATTCAAGAACTATTTTTGAAAAATCCCATGAGGTAAATATAAAGTAAATATAGTAAATTTAATAAATATAGATATAATATAGTGAAATTATGTATCCACAAAGAAACATGCGTTCATTATAAAAATTTACACAAGTAAATAAAAATTATAAAATCAAATTTAATATCACATAATTTACATTAGAAATGAAAATAATAAAATATAAATATTGAAGCCTATGCCATTTGACAAAAACTTGGATAATTAAACAATAAAACACTGCATTTGTTTAAGACCTTATCAGACGAGGTTAATAATATCAGTATTAGTGTATATTTTTAGGTATTATTAGGTAAAAATTATTTAAGTCGCACAAACATTACTTCTCTTAATAATAATTTGATGAATTTCACTTCTAGTAGTTATTAGTCAAAATCGAAGCTTTCTGCTTAAACAGGAAGGGACTGGGCTTCCCTTATATCCTGCGGAATTTCAGCATATGCAATTGGGCAAAGATAGGTAAATAATTTTTGGCTTTTACTTTTGTGTACTTCAGGGATCAAGGTATTTTTTTTAGCAAATCTAATGTTGAAATGGTGTGGTATTGGTGTTGCATTTGCCTTAGTTTTAAAATGTATGATAATTAAACTAAATATAATTGTCTAATGTCAAAAATTCTGAATTCTGAAAATAAAGTATCAGTTGGATATGTGTAACTTTTTCCTAACATTATTTTTATGACTATTTTTGCGCAGTATTGATTTTTCTATATAACTGTCAGTTATATACTTACTGTGTCGAAAGTTTTCCTGAAACGGTACTGTTTTTTTTTTTGATAAAATATATTTCTCCAAAAAACTGGTAATACGAGTTTTAAGAATTTTTTTATATATTTTTTCCTTTACTACTTATTAAAGATATCGGTGTATAATTTATCACTCCAGTTTTACCTTCTGTAAATAGGTTTTATCATAGCATTTTTAAATATGTCTGGAAATACACCAGAATTAATAGATTTAATTATTATGTTCGAAAGAGACACAGATATAATCAGCAATTAATTTTAAAGATCCCGGTTTTATTTTATCATTTCCGGTGGATTTCTTAGGTTGTAAAGCTGCTAAATATTGTTTAAATTCCAGAGGGTTAGTTTCTGATATAAATATGAAATTAGATATTTTTTTGATGAAGTTATTTTGTTTACACACCGTAATCTGTGTAATGGTTAATAAAATGTTCAGATATTTCTCGTTTATCTTTAACCACTTTACCCTTCTCGTCCCTTATTCCTGCAACATTATTTTTTGTATCTGTCGATATTCTCAATACACTCCCACATTTTTTTAGGATTATTGTTAATATTAATTTGACTTTTAAAACAGTTTAATTTAGCCTCCTTTAAAATATTTTTTAATCGGTCCCTATATAATTTAAACTCTACTAATTTTACATCATTTGGATTCTTTTGGACTTTCTTGAACTGACTATGAGAACCATTAGTTATCTATACGTTTCTTTTTACCTCGCTCCGTATTAAAGTTTGAGAATGGGTACATTGACATATTAATGCTTCTAATTTGTTAAGAAATAGGTTTTATGCTATGTTGTCATTTTCAGCTACTATATCAATCCATTTTTCAACCTTTAAAAAGTAATAAGTTTTTCTTTATTTAAAATGTTTTGTTTTCGTTTTGTGAAATATTTTTTGATTTTTCAGTTTGTGAAAGATTAATTTTTAGAATTGTAGTGAAATGATCACTTAGGTGCGTTTGTAGGAAAAGAGGTAGAAAGCAACGGTTGGGCATTTTGGTATTGATAAAAATATGATGGCTGAGATATAACCCCATTCACTTAAAATATCTAGATACTCTTGGCTGTCTGCAATGTCTAAGATGTCAATGTTTATATCATAATTTTTTCTACTAATATCCAGTAGAAATTCATAGATTTACATCAAATTGTTGTAAATTTTAACATGATGACCTATACACAGCAGTGATATGAATCCTCGTATTATTATGTTCAATTTCTAAACTAATGACTTTGATGTTTTCAAAACTTTTTATCTGATAATTGTAATTTATGTTTTTCCCAATATAAATATTACACCATCTTTTTGATTATAATCACCATCATTATACAGGGTGTCCCAGAATAACGTATACAACGGTAGACCACAGGTTCGTGGACTCAAAATAGGCATATTTAGGCTAATTCACCTATATCCGAAATCGCTTCGTTTGGCCGCTAGATGGCCTCAAAGTCCGTGATAATTTTTTGAATTTTGTAAATAACTCGAATACGAATTATTCGATTTTGATTATTTTTGGGGCGTGGACTTTTGCTTTCAATCAACACATTTTGATGATATACAGAGTGTTTTTTAAAACCTACAACTACAAAATTGATGTATGGTGATAATATCCGTTCATAACTTTTTCCTCTTTTGGGCAATAATGACAACTATTTTTATTTGAAAGGTGATACCATTTGAAAGTTTTTAGGACTCTTGTAGAATTTTGATTAAATGAGCGGTTTGGGTACAAAAAATATTTTTTAAATCTATAATAATAGTTATTATTGCCCAAAAGAGGAAAAAGTTATGAACGGATATTTTCATCATACATCAATTTTGTAGAAGTTGTAAGTTTTAAAAAACACTCCGTATAACAGCAAAATTTGTAGATTGAAAGCAAAAGTCCACACTCCAAAAATAATCAAAANGCACTACACTTTCACAAAACACGTGTGCTCTGGTCGGCTGCCCGCTAGGAACTGCGGGTTCGTGGACTCAAAATAGGCATATTTAGGCTAATTCACCTATATCCGAAATCGCTTCGTTTGGCCGCTAGATGGCCTCAAAGTCCGTGATAATTTTTTGAATTTTGTAAATAACTCGAATACGAATTATTCGATTTTGATTATTTTTGGGGCGTGGACTTTTGCTTTCAATCAACACATTTTGATGATATACAGAGTGTTTTTTAAAACCTACAACTACAAAATTGATGTATGGTGATAATATCCGTTCATAACTTTTTCCTCTTTTGGGCAATAATGACAACTATTTTTATTTGAAAGGTGATACCATTTGAAAGTTTTTAGGACTCTTGTAGAATTTTGATTAAATGAGCGGTTTGGGTACAAAAAATATTTTTTAAATCTATAATAATAGTTATTATTGCCCAAAAGAGGAAAAAGTTATGAACGGATATTTTCATCATACATCAATTTTGTAGAAGTTGTAAGTTTTAAAAAACACTCCGTATAACAGCAAAATTTGTAGATTGAAAGCAAAAGTCCACACTCCAAAAATAATCAAAATCAATTAATATACGTATTCGAGTTATTTAAAAAATTCAAATAAATTTCACGAACTTTGAGGCCATTTAGCGGCCAAACGAAGCGATTTCGGATATAGGTGAATTAGCCTAAATCTACCTATTTTGTGTTCACGAATCTGTGGTTTTCCGTTGTACACGTTATTCTGGGACACCCTGTATATAATATAAAATCCGGAATGTTGAACAATGTTACATCATTCGCCATTATTCCATGGCTACGCGCCATTATTCCATGGCTAGAAATTGGCCTAAATGATTTGGGATCGAGGGGGATTATCCCTCTTTATCCTGCCTCATCTCGTGTAGGCCTGGACAGCCTTCGTAGGTGGGCCCCATCCGTCGTCTACCCCGACCGCAATTGCGGCCGGGGTAGGCGCTTTGTGGGACCTCCTTTTGTCCTGGCTGGGCCCCGCCGGCTAGGGCCCTTTCTTCTGGCGCTCTTCTTGCTTCGCCGGCTCGTCTGTGTAAACCCCGGGGGTGGTGTCATGTTTATGTGTGGTATGGTTGGATAGGGTAGTGCGGCTATGCAGCCTGGGATGCGCTTTGCTAAGATGGCCCTTAGGCTAGCGCGGGAGGAGAGGGGTAAAGTGGATATGGGGGTGTGTGTATGTGTATGTGTGTTTGTGTGTGTGTCGTTGTCTTCGTTTCTTGATCCTGGTGGTCTCTGAAACAGAAAAGGTTAGCGGGCAGGGGGGGATGTCGTTGGGGTGGTCACCCAGGGTCAAAAAGTTGATGTCTCGGTCTTTTGTGTTTGTCGGGTACGTAGTCAACGGCTTGCCTAAGGAGGGGATTGTCATGTCTAGCAGCTTACTTCATCCAACTTCCATGTTTCAGTAAGAACTATTACATCCAAGGACTTTTTATATGTCCTTGATGCACGTATAAAAAATATAAATTGTTTTTGTAGTGTCTCAATTGCGCAAACCCGAGCATTAAGCCACAAAATCGTTTGGCATTTCATTAGCCAGTCGAGAAGACGAGTAAAACATTCCGATATGACACTAATATGCGAAAAAATATCTGACGAGTGACGAGTAATCAAACGGTACAAACGAAAGCAGCTCATACTGTCACACACCACCCCACCACATAAAAAGAAGAGATCGATTAAATGCGGTCATCTTTTATATATATATATATATATAGGTTATTGAATAATAGCTCAGAAGTATAAAGTCTGCGAATAACAGCATAAATTTGACGATTTGACATTGTCAAAAATTTTCAGTGTGTTTCCATCATAAATTTTATTAGATCTATGGTTTCTATAATCATGTTCTCTCTGGGTGGTTGTCAAAAGAAGAAAAACAAAACAATAACTGAGGTTATGCACAGTTATTGAATGATTTTTACACCATCGCCAACAACGTTTAAAATTCCTTATAAAAAGAAAAATAATGCAACCAGCAAACTTAAACGAACCATTTTGCGGATTGTGTCTGAGTACTGTACGCTATACAAATTGCCAAAAAATAGATGATATAAGCGACATTCTAGAAATTGTTCTGCCGGATGTGGTAAGATCAAGTTGTTATGATTGCATTTTAAATTTTATATACTATGTTATCATTTATACCTGTTTCAGAATTTGAAGGAAATAGATAAACATTTCGTCTGTGAAGTATGTTCCGTGAAATTATTTGCGGCGTTTAATTTTAAGTCGATATGTATAAATACTGAGGATATTATTTTTCCTCATATTAATGCCAGTAAAAAATCAACGGTTGACTTAAAAGAAGTTTATCTAAAAGAGAAGGGAAGTATTCAATTGAATATATCCGAAGATCAGAGAATTTGTCGATTATGTTTTCAGTTGATAACATCTGGATTTGTGTCACTAAATGAAGTAGATGTTGACATAATTGATACATATATACCACAAGTTGTAAGTATATTTGAAAATATGTATTGTATGTGTTGTATGTGTTAAAATTAAATGAAATTGAAGCTAAAATGTTGCACCTACTTTTTTCACCAAATTGAAACTTCTGAGTATAAATAGTAGGGAATTATATTATTTGATTAGAAGCTACAAAATTAATGAAACTTCATTATATTTATATTGGTAATTTTGGTGTATCTTATGTTGCTAATGTGCTAAGGTGCCAACCATGATTGCAGGAGTTAGTGTCTTAAATGTATATACAGGCTGTTAAAAATTCGTTTCTCGCTACAGGGATCCCGGAAACAGTAAGAGATATGAAGTAGCTTAAATGGGGGCAAAGTTGTATAATCAGAAGATCAACATTATGCCTCTAAAAAATCAAAGCTAAGTTTTCAAAATATTTGAAAAAAAAACGAAATTTTGGAAATCTGTTTTTGTTTATTTTCAGCCTTGTTTGTGGTGATATTGAAAAAAGAAGAACACTTTCTCATTTGCATACAACAAAAAGAAAAAATACAGGTAATAACAAATTGCAACAAAGACAATATTTATAATCAAATTTTTCTAAATCTAACGAGTAGAAATAAATTAAAACAAACATATTTAAGATAAGTAAGTACACAAAATTACAGTTTAAAAAACAATTATAAAGACTAAAAGTAATACCACTGGTACAAAATAGATGTATATTATATATTATAGTATTAAGAAACATCTATCGGATAACATATTTGTTTAACATTTGACTTAAATATTGGTAATTTACAGGTTTCAAAGTAATGAGGGATTAAATTGTAATATTTGGTAATTTGATAACTAAAGCAGCTCTGAAATAAAGATGTTACATGAGTTGGTACAGATAACGTATTCTTAAATCTTATATTCAAATTGCGAATATCTGTTCTGTACAATTTTATTCTCTTTCGAACGATATGAGGGTTCCCTATACCTCTTCTAGTTTTTAAGTTATCTACTATTTTTTGTGTAATCACCTAAAATCATGTAATTTCTTGCGAGGCTAGCTGTTTTAGCAAAACTTCAAAACAAACAACTAAACTGTCACTAGTTATTTATTATTATTTATTAGAGAAGATTTTTTAGAGAATAAGATTGTGTATCAGAATATAGAAAAACATACAGGGTGTTCTATTTAAAAAAACCGACTTATGAAGGTTTGAAGTTAACTAAACTCGGCATTAAATTTCTAGCACCCTGTATGCAATTAAGCCGCTTTGAAAGTATGTATGGAAAGCTTAGGGGTCTAGCTATCCCCCCTATAAATATTGTTGCTTTATCTTTTTTACTATAGAATACACATGGGTTGAAGCTAGTCACTGTTTCCATTTTTTTGAAAAAAATTAAATATCTCGAAAACGGTTAATTTTAGAAATAGGGAAACTTCACAAAAGTCCACCTAAAATAACACGTAGAATCCAAAATTGCAATAATATATAGGGTATCCCTTTTAAAATAAGCAAGTTGATGGCGACTTATTTACTTCAGGCAAAGGTATAACATTAGCAATTTTCAACTGATTCGGAAAAACATTTTTTTCAAAACAGAAATTAATTAAGTGCGTAAGTACTGGTAACAATGAAGGACAAAGCTCTAATATCATACGTAAACTGATTCCGTCTGATGCTACTGCATTCGATTTAATAGAAAGAAGATTTGAATATAATATTTCCCCTTGGCATAATCAATTTTTATATGTAACGTTTCGTCTCTCCAGGTCCATCATCAACTTAATTTTTTTAAATACGACCCTGGAAATTTTATTAAGTACATTTTTTGCAAGCCGTGATGACCCCCAATACTGTACTGCCCCAGCTTGAACCAGATTCAAACGTTTTGTCTTGAAAAATTTGTCTTAAACGTATTTCTTCCAAATCTATCTAATTTTTTATTTAGATTTCTGTTTAATGAAGTATTGTACACTCTAAGTGTCATTAGACCCTGTGAAATTCACCTAGTTGTTTAAACTATTACCATCACACATTACACTAAAACATTATTAGTGTTTTAATCTTCATCGTCTGGTCATACATAATTCGATAATTTGTTGCGTCAAAACGAAAACATTACTACAATTTTAATTTCATTATGACTATTTGATTATGCCATTCGATAGAGGGCAAACAGTTGCCATGAGAAAGTGTTCTTCTTCTTTTTTGAATATCACCTCAAACAAGGCTGAAATTAAATGGATTTCCAAAATTTCATTTTGTTTCAAATATTTTGAAAACTAATCATCATGTTAGCTTTGATTTTTTAGGGGCATAATCCTGATTACTCAAGTTTGCCCTCATTTAAGCTACTTCGTATCTCTTACCATTTCTGAGATCCCTGTAGTGAGAAGCGAATTTGTAACATCCTGTATATAATACATTGGATTTAATAATTGCAATGAAACACCAAGGCAAATATCTTACTGTATTCTAAGCTGAAATGCTGTTTACAGTTGTAATAGTTGTAATATGCAATCTGTTTTACATTAGTTTCTTAAAAAATGAAACAATAGAAATTCTGCCGGAAATATCACTACTATTTTATTTATTGTAGAATATCAGTGCTACCAGTCATCCTGTTATATGCGGACCATGTTTTGATTCGCTTCGTACTCATGGCAGTTTTTTAAGGAACTGTCTTGATGCACAGGAGAAATATAAAAGTATTGATAAACGACATTACATTAAAACTAAAGAAATTGAAATAAACCTAGAAGACCATTGTCAGAATGTGCAGGAAAAATTTAATAGTGCTGATAAGCCTTTTTATATTAAATCTGAAGAGATTGAAATCAAAGTAGAGGAAGATAATGAGAATAGGTAAGAAAATGTCACTAAAATTTAGTAATTTTAAAACTTCTATAATTTTAAATCTTTTAAAATATAGTTTGGAAGAAACATCTATCACATTTTGAGTTGTTTATTTCATTTTAATTTTTTCAGTAGTTCGTCTTCATACGACTTAGATAATGAAATAAACGAAAACAAGCAGAGATATGCTTCTGAAGACATAGGAGCGATAACGAGTGAACAGATACTTAAATATGAGTCAGGATTTAATGAAAACTTTAAAACATCGATGTCGGTTCATAACATTCAAATAGGCAATAGCGAAACACCAGAATTTCAAATGAATGATAAATTTAAATATGGGACTAATACGCAACAGGAAAATCCCTCAAAAATTCAAATGTATAAGTGTGATCTGTGTGATTATACAACTAAATATAGTTGGACTCTACAAGCGCATCAGTGCAGTGCGCAATTGCACAAAGACTCTATAGAAGAGCAAATGTTAATGTACTACAAGCCTTTGGGAATCCAAATGTGGAAGTGTGATATTTGTACTTATGAAACTAGATATAAGACAAATCTAAAAGCGCATATCTTACGGCACAAAGGTGGTTCAGACAGTCAAATGTACAAGTGTGGTGCCTGCAGTTTTGAAACTAGTCGTAAGAGATATCTAAATATACATCAGTTAAAGCACAAAAACCCTTCAGAATTCCAAAGGTACAAGTGTGATGTGTGTAATTATGGAACTAATTCTGAGAAGTATATAAAAAGACATCAGTTGTTGCACAAAGACTCTTCAAAAGTTCAGGTGTATCAGTGTGAGACATGTAGTTTTCAGACTAAACGTAAACGTAATCTAAAAATGCATCAGTTACGGCACAAACGCCTTTTGAAAACCCAAATGTACACAATGTACAAATGTGATATGTGTACTTACGGAACTAAATATAAGTATCTTCTGAATAGGCATCTGTCAATGTACCACAACCCTTTGGGAATCCAAATGTGGAAGTGTGATACTTGTGCTTACGAAACTAAATTTAAGGCTCGTCTAAAAAAGCATCAATTGCGGCACAAAGGCCTTTTGGAAAATCAAATGCACAAGTGTGATACATGTGGTTATGAAGCTGACTGTAAGAGTCATCTAAATTTGCATCAATTATTGCATAAAGACCCATCGGAAATCAAAATGTACAAATGTGACGCTTGTCCTTACGAAGCTATACAGATGAGATATCTAAAAGATCATCAGTTAATTCACAAAGACCCTTCAAAAGTCCAAATGTATAAGTGTGATACTTGCAGATTTGAAACTAAACGTAAGGGACATCTAAAAAGACATCAGTTATTACACAAAGAGCTTTTATAAATTCGTTTATATATGTATATCATGATGAAATTGCTAGAACAAGAACAATAAATGGTCATTGGAAAATTTTAATAACTATTTCTTTTTAAATCCTATGAAGTGCAGTAAATCATTTAATGTTCTTTGGCACCAAAAACATGCGTATGCAAAAAATATCTAACCTTAGACAAGATTCTTAATAATATTTAATAATGCGATAATCAAATATATAATTTTCAATTTTTACTTTAAATAGTTACTACTTACTAACTGTTTACCGACGCAATTGAGTACTAGTCACGGAATGTAGCACAGGGTTGTCACCTTTTTAATTTTAAAACACGGTACCAATGGTGAATGTATAGGTAGCTCTGGGGCGTTCCTCCTAGGAATTTTCATAGCAAAAAAATTAAAAATTTTGTTTACAATGTTATCTCGATAACTAAATATATTAATCGACATATGTATATGTGGTTCAATGTCAAAGGACATACCTTGGTTTAAGTAATAAAATAAGTTAAGTTAAAATAAAATTTTAGTATTGTATTCGCACAATTGGCAGTTAGCCATTTTATTTTAGTTTTGCTGTACATGATATAGTTTAGACGGTCCTACCTATTTTTATTTTGTTTTGGCTATTTTGTGCTACTGGTACTGTAACACCTATTTTTTTCGCTCACTGATTGGCTTGTTTTGTTTTTCTTTTTTCTCTTTAATATATTCATTTTTGTTTATTTTAAATTGTCTATTTGGTTATAACTACATTGTGCGTATTAACTATTAATACTATTAGAGTAACTAATTTTTTTAGTCAATTTTTCTAATGTTAGCGTTCCATTAGGAAATAAAGCAATCTGCAAATCCAACACTTTGTGGATCCCAAATAAAATTGTATTTCCCTCTTAGTCTTCTTACTTTGGCAATTCTTATATAAATCCTGTTACGGTCTGTCATGTGAGCCAGGATACAAATAACACGACATTGATTTAAAAAGAAACTTTGTTTTAGTTACGAAATTAACTCTTTTTTAGTAGTAACAAGACAATAAGAGTTAAAAAGAAGAAAATGTTTATTTTTGAAGAAATTTTTAATAAAATTTTATACTTTTTAAAACATTATTATTACAACCTGAAATACAGATTTTTTTAAATTTAAAATTAATAGAAGGCAGTACTAAATTTATTATTTTATTCAAATAGTTAAAGATACAACTTGTTCATATAAATAATAAATAAGGAAATAAATATAAACCTACAGTTTTTTATTTACAGTTGCATCCACATGCTATAAATAATAATAAATCGTAAATTATATTTAAATAAATCATACAAAGTTTAGTCGGAGTCGTTGGGGTGGTCACCCAGGGTCAAAAAGTTGGTGTCTAGGTCTTTTGTGTTTGTCGGTCACGTCGGGTACGTAGTCAACGAATCAATATACTGTGGTCGGGTACGTAGTCAACGGCTTGCCTGAGGAGGGGATTGTCATGTCTAGCGGCTACGTCAAATCGTTTCTCCGCGTTTTGTCTTATTGTCTGTGTAGCGTTTGTGTATTGTAAGTCTCGTAATATGTCAGTGTTTCTTACGTACCAGGGCGCGTCGGTGGCCGTGCGGAGGGCTATGTTTTCCACAGCCTGTAATGACTTTAAGTGGCTTTTTGCCGCGTGACCCCACGCCGTGGAGGCGTAGGTTAGCTGCGGTTGAAGTACCACCTTGATAAGCGTTCGCTTATTCCTTAAACTGAGGGTGTTTCCACCTTTGAGTAAGGGATAGAGCCTAGCCCTGGTGGTCTTCGCTCGCGCCACCGTCTCCACGATGTGCGGTTTCCACGTGAGACGCTGGTCCATCGTCACGCCCAGGTATCGTGTTTGTCGATTCCAGGAGATGGGTTCCTGGGATAGTGTCAGTCTGTCAAGGTTTTGTGGGATTTTTCGTTTGGTAAAAAGGATAGCCGAACTTTTGTTGGGATTAATTTTGACTTTCCACCTGTTGCACCAGGTTTCAAGTTGGTCTAAGGAG
>NW_019417829.1:18996-36635 GCF_000390285.2 Anoplophora glabripennis
CATAAACATGACACTACCCCCGGGGTTTACACAGACGAGCCGGCGAAGCAAGAAGAGCGCCAGAAGAAAGGGCCCTAGCCGGCGGGGCCCAGCCAGGACAAAAGGAGGTCCCACAAAGCGCCTACACCGGCCGCATTTGCGGTCGGGGTAGACGACGGATGGGGCCCACCTACGAAGGCTGTCCAGGCCTACACGAGATGAGGCAGGATAAAGAGGGATAATCCCCCTCGATCCCAAATCATTGAGGCCAATTTCTAGCCATGGAATAATGGCGGCGTATCTAGATTCCATCTATAGTATTCTGTCTATCTTTATTTTTTATTAATCTATGGGGTGGGTTTGTAGGTTATGGAATAGTTGTCTTTATCTACATCGTTAAAAACTTTTAATTTGATCAGAAAAGTAAAAATGCAAACAGTAAACAATTCGAAAGAAGCATTTTGTAGGCTGTGCCTAAATATTATAAGTGATACAAATTGCCAAGCAATAGGAGAAGCCATAAGGGATGTTCTAAAAATTGTTTTGCCAAATGTGGTAAGAACACGTTATTAATATTAATTATGTGTCTTTATTATAGTTTTTTTGGGTATTTCAAATGACGAATATATTTCAGAACTTGGAACAGGGAGATAAACATGTAATGTGTATAACATGTTCCATAAAATTATCCGACGCTTTTAATTTTAAGTCGACGTGTATGGATACTGAGGATATTATTTCTGCATATGTTAATTCCAGTAAAATCTCAGTGGTTGACTTAAAAGAGGTTTATCTGAAGGAAAAAGGTAATATTCAGTTAACTGATATATTGGAAAATCAGAAAATTTGTTTATTATGTATTCAATTGATAACACTTGGATTTGTGCCCCTAAACGAAGTGGAAAATGATGTAATTGAAAAGTTTATATCTCGACAAGTGAGTATACTTCAGAGTACTTTTCAGAAAAATGTTTGTGTGTGTTCAAATACAGGGCTTTCATTAATGTCCGAGACCCACGTGACCACGACGATAAGCAACCAACATTACATTTCCCAATACAAATTGGTATTCCATAAAAATTAAAACACTGAATCAGTCTATAGCATCAGTGGTGTAGATATTTTATTTTTATCAAAGGAAAAGGTAATATAAGAAAGATGTCATTTTAGTCGTTTATTTTGATGTATTAATTTAGAAATTTACATTAACTCAGAACTGAAATGAAGAAATCCGGCTTACACCTGGATAAGTCAAATTCAAAAAAACAATTTACAATTGATTGTTGAACATTTAATATTTATTAAAAATTTTATTTATTACATATTGCATACATCTTGCCATAAAATTTTTATGTTCCAAGTAAAAAATTAGTCATGTTTACACTTGTTCAAATTTAAACTAGAAGTTTTAACAGGTAGAGAATATAAATAAGTCACAATAGTTTTGTTTATCTTAGGATAGGTTTGGAACGTTTGATGTCGATACAAAACAGAAAATAATTTTACCACTCACCAAAACACTTCTACTTTTTCCGATGCTGCGTTTTGTTAACAAAGTTAACATTCTCAACGCACAATTAAAAAGTGTTTTGGTGAATGGTATTTTGTTTAGTTTTTATTATAAAAGGTGTTCAAAATGTCCTCCTTTATTTTCTAGACATAAATTTACCCTCCATTTCATGCATTCGAAAACACGTTCCAATTCATTTGGAGTAATGGATTCGATTTCATGGCGAATTGTTACTTCTAGGTCTTCAAGTGTGTGAACTCGCTGCTTGAAAATATTATTTTTTATAGGTCGAAAGAGATAATAATCTAAAGGTGTAAGATCAGGGTTTCGACTAGGCCACAATCCCCTACTAATAATTCGATCCCCATAAAATTCTCCCAAATATCTAACCGTTTCTGCTGCGGTGTGTGCTGCCATGTGTGTTGAAAATATCCATCTTGTTAAAAATATCCAAACCGCAATTCGTCATAATGCATTTGCTCTAAAGCTTGTCATAAAACCTCCCTATACCTTTCACCATTTATCACTTCTCGAAAGAAAATTGGCCCTGTTATCCGCCTCCTTGAAACGGCTACCCATATACCAATTTTTTGTGGGTGTAGCGAAGTTTCAATAAACTCGTGTGGGTTTTCTGTAGCCAACGTTCTGTAATTTTGGCTATTAATGTAACCTGATAGATGGACCCATGCCTCGTCAGAAAAAAACCTCAATTTCAATAAATCATTGTTGTTCAGATATTCATTGAACCATTCACAATACCGTATTCGTTGGTAGTAGTCTGGTGGATGCAACTGCTGAACAATAGAGACTTTGTATAGGTGCATGTGCAATGCCTTCTTTAAAACCTTGTGACACGTTCCCACCGAGAACCCTATCGACAAAATAAATATTCAGAAATGTACACACGTTATATAAAATTTTTTTATTTTTTTACAACATAATTATTATAATTATAAATGTAGTTTCGAGTATTTAATGTGTGTAACATAAAAACTACCTGCATACCTGTTTGGGCAGACAACTGGGGGATAGATTTTTTAGGGCTCTGCTCCATACGTTGTCGAATATCGTCAACTGCATTTTCAGTTAAAACTGTTGGCCTGCCTGTTGATTTCCCCTTACAAATACAATGTTTTTCATCATATCTCTTGATAAGTATTGATTTGTGCTTCCTAAATACGTCATAATCAACGTCTACATCAGGGAAAGCTTCAAATACATTATTTACTTACGTAAAAAACACAAACAAATTCTGTAGTTCTGAAAAGAACTGTTGTCAGTAAAGGAATTAAATGTAAAAATGTTGGTACACCAGAAAAACATTCAAGGGAAAACGTACTAGCATAAGAAAGTAATGACGTAAACTATCGGCCGCGGTACCGTGGACGCCTCTGGACTGACAGCTGGTTTAGGGTCCCTAAACTTGAAATTTTTCATAATAATTGGTCACGTGGGTCTCGGACATTAATGAAAGCCCTGTATAATTGTCCTATTAAATGAAAAAATTCAAAGTAGTGATGTAGTAGTGTAGTGTAGTTTAATAAAATCTCGTGAAAAATTACACCAACCTCAGTCGATTAAACAGAATGTTGTGATTTAATATAATTAATCATGATCTTATTGATTTAAATAATTTTTAATCTTGCCAAAATTTAATTGTCAACATCAAGGAAATAAAATGACTGTTCCAAACAAAAGTACTGGTCATGTGGCTTGTAACCATTTATGAAGGTTTTGCATCAGAGTAATCAGCTATCTTTTATTGTATTGTTAAATTGCTAATGCCATCAATGGCCGATGGCAATGGTTCCTCAGTTGTGTAAATCTAAAATACACCGTTTTTATTCAGTTGTAGATATTCCCTGGGGAATAACACTTTTTTATTTGTTGCAGAATATTAGAGCTACTGGGGATTCTGTTATATGTGAGTCATGTTTTGATTCGCTTTGTACTCATGGTGCTTTTTTAAAGGACTGCCTTGATGCACAGGAAAAATATAAAAATATCGACAAACAGTCTTACATTAAAACTGAAAAAATTGAAATAAAACTGGAAGGTAGTCAAGATGGGCAAGAGAAATATAGAAGTGTTGATAAGCAACCTTATCTTAAATGTGAAGAAATTGAAATAAAGGCAGAAGATGATCAGGATGGGTAAGGAAATGGGGATATATTTTGTAATTTTAAAGTTTATTATACTCCTGTTTTTTTTTTGCATGGAGCGCTTGACATAAGTAAGTAAGTAAGCTACCCATTAATATAAATACTGAAACTCTTGCTAGCAATTGCAATGCTAGATATAATTTCAAGAAAGCAGATTTTTCTTCATTGTATAATGATCTGAATACTGATTTCAGTAAATTATTATTATACAAAGATGCGAGTGGGGCCTGTAGCTGTTTTTATAACATTTTAGATGTAATTTTTTCCAAATCTGTTCCAAAAATTATTCCAAATAATAATCATTATCCATCATTCTTCACTAGTAGTATAACTAGAGAAAAAAAATCTATACTTTGGAGGTTATACAGGGTGTCCCGAAATTAATGCAACAAAATTTGGTCAGATTTTTAAGACAAATTTAGGGCACCCGTATTTTTTATTTTTGCTAAGTAGCCCTCTCTTTCGCAGTTACAGCCCCCTGAAATCCATCCTTAAGAATAGTCTTTTTTTTTTATAACTCGGAACCCTGTTGTACGAGAATCACTTAATTTGGTACGCATGACGTGGAATCTGATAGTGATACGTTTTTTGGTTAGGAATCCCCTTAAGACAGTTTTTCATGGGCCCTCTTGTCTTTGGAGCCAAAAAAATTTGGTAGCATATTTAAATTTCTTAAAAATTATTAGTCCGCTAGAAAGCCATTAAATGTAGACATTTTTTATCTCTTGATACTTTTTTCGAAAAACGCAATGTTTTCGAGAAAAATGTCGAAATGTGATTGAATGCATATCGTGATTCGCTACTTTTCTCAAAAACATTGTGTTTTACGAAATAAAATATCAAGAGACAAAAAAGTTTCTAAATTCAATGGCTTTCTAGCAAACTAATAATTTTTTAGAAATTCAAATATGCGACAAAATTTTTTTGTCTAAGAATCTATGAGCAAATTTTGTTGCATTAATTTCGGGACACCCTATATAATAACGGGGATATAAAAATATACAGGGTGTAAAGAAATCACTACATCAAAATTCAGGAGGCGATGTCTTTCATATAAAAAAATTAATTTGAACATCCTCCATGAGGATATAACCGCTTAAAGAGGGTGCCAAAAAAGTAGTTTTTAATTTTTTTTTCTGAAGTAGCAAAAAACTGACAAGTGAAATCAAGTAGGCGTTTTCTGCTCTTCTCGATAGAAGGCACCCGGTAAATAATTTGTTGATTTTCGCCTACGGTTGTAAGCAGTGGCGGCGCGTGAACATTGATTGAATGTGTTCTGCTTAGGGTTGTTACATTTGTTGAATTGAATTCCGGGATATTAAGTGCACGGAGAGTCTCTAAATAGCGCCGCAGGTGAAAAATTTTGAAATTTTCAAGGACACGCCTTTTCCTGGCACTTCTGAATTTCAAGGAACAATCCATTTATACAAAATTACAGGTTTTCACAAGAACGATTTTTGAAATTGATACCTTTTTGAAACATCTTTTCACGAATTACCTACTGACGGTATAAATAAATTGGAATAAACTAAATATATTTTATTAAATTATTGAATATTGTCTATAAACAAAAACATCGTTTACCAATGATTCAACGAATTTTAATTTTCCTCACCATGTTATGGTTTTTTCTTTATCTTTTTTTATATATATTATATTCCGGGAGTTATACGTGCAAATCCGAAATCCGGGACCNACTGCATTTTCAGTTAAAACTGTTGGCCTGCCTGTTGATTTCCCCTTACAAATACAATGTTTTTCATCATATCTCTTGATAAGTATTGATTTGTGCTTCCTAAATACGTCATAATCAACGTCTACATCAGGGAAAGCTTCAAATACATTATTTACTTACGTAAAAAACACAAACAAATTCTGTAGTTCTGAAAAGAACTGTTGTCAGTAAAGGAATTAAATGTAAAAATGTTGGTACACCAGAAAAACATTCAAGGGAAAACGTACTAGCATAAGAAAGTAATGACGTAAACTATCGGCCGCGGTACCGTGGACGCCTCTGGACTGACAGCTGGTTTAGGGTCCCTAAACTTGAAATTTTTCATAATAATTGGTCACGTGGGTCTCGGACATTAATGAAAGCCCTGTATAATTGTCCTATTAAATGAAAAAATTCAAAGTAGTGATGTAGTAGTGTAGTGTAGTTTAATAAAATCTCGTGAAAAATTACACCAACCTCAGTCGATTAAACAGAATGTTGTGATTTAATATAATTAATCATGATCTTATTGATTTAAATAATTTTTAATCTTGCCAAAATTTAATTGTCAACATCAAGGAAATAAAATGACTGTTCCAAACAAAAGTACTGGTCATGTGGCTTGTAACCATTTATGAAGGTTTTGCATCAGAGTAATCAGCTATCTTTTATTGTATTGTTAAATTGCTAATGCCATCAATGGCCGATGGCAATGGTTCCTCAGTTGTGTAAATCTAAAATACACCGTTTTTATTCAGTTGTAGATATTCCCTGGGGAATAACACTTTTTTATTTGTTGCAGAATATTAGAGCTACTGGGGATTCTGTTATATGTGAGTCATGTTTTGATTCGCTTTGTACTCATGGTGCTTTTTTAAAGGACTGCCTTGATGCACAGGAAAAATATAAAAATATCGACAAACAGTCTTACATTAAAACTGAAAAAATTGAAATAAAACTGGAAGGTAGTCAAGATGGGCAAGAGAAATATAGAAGTGTTGATAAGCAACCTTATCTTAAATGTGAAGAAATTGAAATAAAGGCAGAAGATGATCAGGATGGGTAAGGAAATGGGGATATATTTTGTAATTTTAAAGTTTATTATACTCCTGTTTTTTTTTTGCATGGAGCGCTTGACATAAGTAAGTAAGTAAGCTACCCATTAATATAAATACTGAAACTCTTGCTAGCAATTGCAATGCTAGATATAATTTCAAGAAAGCAGATTTTTCTTCATTGTATAATGATCTGAATACTGATTTCAACAAATTATTATTATACAAAGATGCGACTGGGGCCTGTATCTGTTTTTATAACATTATAGATGTAATTTTTTCCAAATCTGTTCCAAAAATTATTCCAAATAATAATCATTATCCATCATTCTCCACTAGTAGTATAACTAGAGAAAAAAAAATCTATACTTTGGTGGTTATACAGGGTGTCCCGAAATTAATGCAACAAAATTTGTGTGGTCCTCTCTTTCGGAGTTACAGCCCCCTGAAATCCACCCTTAAGGATAGTCTTTTTTTTTGTAACTCTGAACCCTGTCGTACGAGAATCACTTAATTTGGTACGCAGAGGTTGCATGACGTGGAATCTAATAGTGATACGTTTTTTGTCGAGGAATCCCCTTAAGACAATTTTTCATGGGCAATTTGGTAGCATATTTAAATTTCTTAAAAATTATTAGTCCTCTAGAAAGCCATTAAATTTAGACATTTTTTATCTCTTGATACTTTTTTCGAAAAACGCAATGTTTTCAAGAAAATGGCAAAATGTGATCGAATGTATATCGTGATTCGCCATTTTTTTCAAAAACATTGCGTTTTACGAATAAAATATCAAGAAATAAAAAAGTTTCTAAATTCAATGGCTTTCTAGAGGACTAATAATTTTTAAGAAATTTAAATATGCGACTAATTTTTTTTTTGTTCCAAAGACAAGGGGGCTCACGAAAAAGTGTCTTAAGGGGGTTCCCCGCCAAACAGCTTAGCACTGTCAGGTTCCACATATCATAAAACCCCTGTGTATCAAATTTAGTGATTCTCGTATAATAGAGTTCTGAGATATAAAGAAGACTATTCTAGGGGCAGATTTCAGGGGGCTGTAACTCCGATAGAGGGGGGCTACTTGGCAAAAATAAAAATAAGGGTCTCCTAAATTTGTCTAAGAATCTATGAGCAAATTTTGTTGCATTAATTTCGGGACACCCTGTATAATAACGGGGATATAATAACAATATACAGGGTGTAAAGAAATAACTACAACAAAATTCAGGGCGCGTTTCCCTGTCTTTCATATAAAAAAATGAATTTGAACATCCTTCATGAGGAAATAACCGCTTAAAGAAGGTGCCAAAAAAGTAATTTTTAATTTTTTTCTGAAATACCAAAAAACTGGCAGATATGAAATTAAGTAGGCGTTTTCTGCTATCGAGAAGGTACTCGGTAAATAATTTGTTGATTTTCCCCTACGGTTGTAAGGGGTAGAAAAAGCCACCCCTAAGACTTGTTTCATACATAACTTTTTTTCTTATTAATATCTTGGCATTTAGAAATTCATTTCGGATAGCCTGATTCATTCTAAACAAAAAAGGCCTCTTGTAATTTTTTCGTAAAATTAACGGTTTCAGAGCAAAAAATTTATTTAAAATCAACTACAGAGTATTATTGCATTATTGAATTAATTATAACATTTAAGTTGCCAGTACAAAATATCAACATGACAGCAACCTAATAGATAAATTACAGTTCAATAAAAGTTCTACCCTATGACAATCATGCATTGTAATTGATTTTAAATAAATTTTTTGTTCAGAAACCGTTGGTTTTACAAAAAAATTCAAGGGACTTTTTTTGTTTGGAATGATCAGGCTATCTGAAATGAATTTTTAAATGGTAAGGCAGTAATAAGAAAAAAAATTATGTATGAAACAAGTCTTAAGGGTGGCTTGTATTAAAAATCAAATACGTATTGGGAACATTTACAAGTAATTGAGCAGCAATTGCAAGCAAATCCTAGTCAGTTTTGGTCTTATATTAATACCAAAAAAAAAATATTTTGTGTATACCTAGGTCAATGAAGAACGTAAACATTTTATTAAGTAATCGAAGTGATGCTTTTGCTAGCTTCTTCAAATCATCATTCTAGTAGTTTTTCTCCTAACAGTGTGAATCAAAAGCTTGATACAAATTATTTAAATTGCCCTACCTTTTCGGATGTGATCTTAAGTGCATTCAAAAAATTCAAACCTAGAATTACAGGCGGGATGGAATTCCAGGATTTTTGCTAATATTTTATATAAGCCTTGAAATTCATTTTCAACTTATCATTAGATTAATTAATTTTTCTACACTACGGAAACAGTCAAAGATTTGTCCTATTTTTAAAAAAGATGACAAAACTCTAATTGAGAATTACAGGCCGCCAGCAATTTTATCCAATTTTAGCAAATTATTTGAAATTGTTTTATATGAATATATGGCTTTTAATTTTAAATTCCTAATTTCTCCAAATTAATATGGCTTCACGATAGGTAAATCCACAGTATCAAATTTAGTATGTTTGAATCCACATGTATCAAAAATCTTAGATGCAGGAGGTCAAGTTAACGTTGTATATACCGATTTGTCTAAAGCGTTTGACAGACTTAACCATTATTTGTTACTGGAAAAATAATTTTATTATGGCTTGACACGAAATTTTACTCATTTTCTGCAGTCCTATTTGTCTCATAGAATATTACATGTTCAGTATCGTGAACTGAAGTTTGTTAATGTATACGTCAGGTAAAATCTGAGTATTGACAGTAATATGTTGTTGTATGCAGATGACCAAAAGCTGTTCAGGTGTATTGAAAACATTGAAGACTGTTTGAAACTACAATCTGATCCATTAGCGATTAACTCTTGGTGTGACACTAACTCTCTACCACTTAATATCAAGAAACGTTTTTTGTATGTGATTTACTAGAAAGACCAATTTTACTTCTATTAATTTATGCATGTAATATTGATAATTTAACCAAATTTGACCAATTTAAGGATTTAGGTGTTTTGTTCGACTCCAGACTGACAGACTGACTTTTGTTAATCATATTAATCATAAAAAAGAAGTGTGAATATCGCGGAGTATAGACGTAGTGATTTGCTCTGTGTTTATTTTAAGTTCTTGGTGGAAAAACAATCTAATTAACAAGTTAAAGTTGATCAGATTTTCGTATACAGTACATTACGATTGTTGTCAAATTTCGAAAATTCTATCTTAAACAGAAACATTTTAAATTGGCTTTATAATGTCTCACATTTGCAAACAATGCTCTTTACAAGTAACAAAGAAATCGCCAGGCGTACAGTGAACAGGTTTTTGTGGAAATTTTTTCCACAACAAATGTGCTGGTCTTGGAATAGAACAAATTAAACTTATAAAGGCGAACCCTGGGCTAGGCTGGCGATGTGCGGCTTGTCAATCTTCTAACGATAACACGAATCAGAGCCAGTCAGGCTCGGACGAGGACGTTATTATCAACGCTTGCTACAGTGGAAGTTCTTCAAACACAACTAATAATACTTATTTGGCTTTTATGCAAGATATGAAGAATCAACTAAAATATGTACGGGACAAACAGGATGAGCTAATTAATTCAATAACTTTTTGCTCTGATAAAATCTCGGATTTCGAGAAATCTCTTTCTGACATGAATGCTAATATGAAGATTATTCAGCAACTGAAGACAGAAAATGATATTCTTAAGAAAGAAGTTAATCACATTAATTCTAAACTGAATGACTTGGAGCAACACGCTCGTTTAAAAAACATTGAGATACAGGGTGTCCCCGAAAAACCTAATGAAAATATTCTGTCTATCTTCTCTAAAATTGCTTCTTTTTTGAACGTTGACTGTGATAACGTTGTTGAATGTGCACATAGAGTGCAATCTTTCAGTAAAAATGCTCAGAAACCAAGAAATATTATAATAGGACTTCAATCACGTCAAATTAAAGAAAACATACTTGCGGCAGCGAAAAATAAACGAAGAGGTTTGTCAACACCTGGTTTAAATATTGAAGGTGTTTCCCAAGCTTTATTTATTAATGAACACCTTACATCAAATAATAAATTACTATTTAAAGAAGCGAGGGATACTGCCAGAAATAAAAATTATAAATATATATGGATAAAAAATGGCAACATTTTCATTCGCAAAACTGATATTTCCAGGGTTATACCAATACGTAATGCTGATAGTTTGGTGTCACTGTAAGAAATCTTATTGTAACAACTTCAGTTGGATTCATGGATTGGTTAATTTATTACCAAAATACTCGTGGTTTAAGGTCAAAAACACGTAATTTTAAATTAAATTCAATTAATTATGATGCNTGTATATTATTGTTAAATGGTTTTATATAACTTTTACTTCGGCTTGCTCCACTAACTTCAATATTTAATTGTGGTGTTGGCCCACCTAATTCTTTTATTTTTTGTTTATCCTCATAAGGCAGAGAACCAAATAAAGTTTTTTGTAAAAACGAAACGCTATTCATTTTAATAACTGTAACATCCGTAGACGCCTAAACGAAAATATTCACACGTGCCGCTTGCAGAAATAAACCACCACATACCACATACGGAATATTACTGCATTTACTGCAGCAGTGGCTGTCGTTGTTGCAGCCACAAAAGCCCATATAAAAGTGTACTCACGTGCCTGATTAGCCAATAAAAACAAAGGACGCATCTAACTGTTCGCTGTGCACACATTTTGTATATGAGGTTGCATATATTAAGGAGCGTAGCTCGCGTCGTAATAAATAATATAAGCTTCTAGATTTTTTTTAGCGCGAGTACATTTGGATTCTTTAAATATTTTGTTCTGCAGCTCTGCAGCTCTTATGGTATAACTGCCACTAAGCCCTAGAAAAGGCCGCCGTAAGGCCTAGAAAAAGCCACTCCTAATACTTGTTTCATACATAACCTTTTTTCTTATCTTAGCATTTAAAAATTCATTTCAGATAGCCTGATTCATTCTAAATAAAAAAGGCCTCTTGTAAAGCAAAAAATTTATTTAAAATCAGTTACAGGGTATGATTGCATTATTGAATTAATTATTGTAACAATTAAGTTGCCATTACAAAATACCAACATGACAGCCACCTAATAGATAAATTACAGTTTGATAACATTTCTACCCTATGACAATCATGCAGTGTAATTGATTTCAAATAAATTTTTTGTTCAGAAACCGTTGATTTCACAAAAAATACAAGGGACCTTTTTTGTTTGGAATGAATCAGGCTATCTGAAATGAATTTTTAAATGGTAAGGCAGTAATAAGAAAAAAAATTATGTATGAAACAAGTCTTAAGGGTGGCTCGTATTAAAAATCAAATACGTATTGGGAACATTTACAAGTAATTGGGCAGCAATTGCAAGCAACTCCTAATTAGTTTTGGTCTTATATTACCAAAAAAAAAATATTTTGTGTATACCTAGTTCAATGAAGAACGTAAATATTTTATTAAATAATCGAAGTGATATATTAAATGCTTTTGCTAGCTTCTTCAAATGATCATTCTAGTAGTTTTTCTCCTAACAATGTGAATCAACAGCTTGATACAAATTATTTAAATTGCCCTACCTTTTCGGATGATGCGATCTTAAGTGCATTAAAAAAATTCAAACCTAGAATTGCATCAAGGCTGGATGGAATCCCGGCATTTTTGCTAAAGAATTGTGCCAACATTTTATTTAAGCCTTGAAGTTCATTTTCAACTTATAGATTTGTTCTGTTTTTAAAAAAGATGACGAAACTCTAATTGAGAATTACAGGCCGTCAGCAATTTTATCCAATTTTAGCAAATTATTTGAAATTGTTTTATATGAATATGGCTTTTAATTTTAAATTCCTAATTTCTCCAAATTAACATGGCTTCACGATAGGTAAATCCACAATATCAAATTTAGTATGTTTGAATCCACATGTATCAAAAATCTTAAATGCAGGAGGTCAGGTTAACTTTGTATATACCGATTTGCCTAAAGCGTTTGACAGACTTAACCATTATTTGTTACTGGAAAAATAATTTTATTATGGCTTGACACGAAATTTTACTCATTTTCTGCAGTCCTATTTGTCTCATAGAATATTGCATGTTCAGTATCGTGAACTGAAGTCTGTTAATGTATACGTCAGGTAAAAATAAATCTGAGTATTGACAGTATAATATGTTGTTGTATGCAGATGACCAAAAGCTGTTCAGATGTATCGAAAACATCGAAGACTGTTTGAAACTGCAATCTGATCCATCAGCGATTATCTCTTGGTGTGACACTAACTCCCTACCACTTAATATCAAGAAACGTTTTTTGTATGTGATTTACTAGAAAGACCAATTTTACTTCTATTAATTTATGCATGTAATATTGATAATTTAACCAAATTTGACCAATTTAAGGATTTAGGTGTTTTGTTCGACTCCAGACTGACAGACTGACTTTTGTTAATCATATTAATGACATTACTAAAAGTGCCTATAAATCTCTTGGATTTACCATTCGCAATTCTAAACAGTTTTCCATGAATACTATTAATTACTTTATAATTCACTAGTTCGTTCTAAACTGGAATATGCTAATATAGTATGGAATCCAGTCTACGAAATTCATAAAAACAACCTCGGGGGCATTTTTTAAATACCTTAAGTTTGAAATTGATAATATCCATCCACCTCGCGGAATCCCTCAATCCGAACTATTAATCAGGTTTTAACTTAATGACTTAACTCTTTATTTTTCTGTTTAAACTTGTAAATGGGATAATTGATTGTAAGGAATTACTACAGTATTTAAATTTTAATATCTTGGGATGTAGAACTAAAATAAATAAATATTTAAATCCATTATATTTTTTTTGTCGACTTTTCAAAATACTTGTTTTGATTTGTGTTTATATAATTTAAATTTTTCAGTAATCCACCTTTGTACCACTTGGAAAATGAAACAATTGTAAACAAAATGAGGTGTACTTCTGAAGATGAAGGGGAAATAAAGAATGAAGATATACTTAAATGCGAGCCTGGATTTAATGAAAATCTTGNAATTTTTCAGTAATCCACCTTTGTACCACTTGGAAAATGAAACAATTGTAAACAAAATGAGGTGTACTTCTGAAGATGAAGGGGAAATAAAGAATGAAGATATACTTAAATGCGAACCCGGATTTAATGAAAACCTTGCGACATCAATGTCAGTTACCAATATCCAAATATGCAATACTGAAAAGTCTAGATTCGAAAAGTGCGAACCTTCGTTAGATATGCAATTATACCGATGTAGAAAATGTAAATATGAAACCAAGCTTGAAGCGAATATGGAAAGGCATCGGTTAATGCACAAAAACTCTACAAAAATTCAAGTGTTCATGTGTGATATGTGTAGCTACGAAACTAAATATAAGAGTTATTTGAAAGTGCATCAGTTACAGCACAGAGACGTTTCAGAAATCCAAATATACAAGTGCGATAGGTGTAGTTTTGAGACTAAATATAGAAATTCCATTAGAGCTCATCAGATAACCCACAAAGACACTTCCGAAATTCAAATATACAGATGTGATATGTGTAGTTACAAAAGTAAATACAAGAGAGTTCTAAACAGACATCAGTTAACACACAAAGACCCTTCGGAAGTCCAAATGTACATGTGTGATTTGTGCTCTTACAAAACTAAACTTAAGAGTAATCTAAGCAGGCATCAGTTAGTGCACAAAAATATTTCAAAAATGGAAACGTATAAATGTGATGCTTACGCTTATGAAACTGAAGAAAAGGGAAATCTAAACGACCATCAGTTAAAGCACAAAGACCCCTCAGAGGTCCAAATGTACATGTGTCATACGTGTCCCTACAAAACTAAACTTAAGAGCAACCTAAGTAGGCATCAGTTAGTGCATACAAATATTTCAAAGACTGAGACGTACAAGTGTGATGCTTACGCTTATGAAAATAAAGAAAAGAGAAATCTAAAAGACCTTCAATTAAAGCACAAAGACCCCTCGGAAGGCCAAATGTACATGTGTGATTTGTGTTTTTACATAACTAAAGTTAAGAGTAATCTAAAGAGGCATCAGTTAGTGCACAAAAATATTTCAAAGGCGGAAATGTACAAATGTGATGTCTGTCCTTATGAAACTAAATACAAGAGAAATCTAAAAGGCCATCAGTTAAAGCACAAAGACCCCTTGGAAGTCAAAATGTACAAATGCGATGCCTGTAATGGGGAACCAGATATAGGGATTATTTTTTAATCTAGTAGACATAAAGATTAGATATTTAATAAATTATTATATATATATTATATTCTTAAGGCTAATGTACTGTTATTCAAGTAAACTTTGAAATATAATAGAAGATGCACTTGTATAAGTTAATATTGGTGTAGTAGTGTACCATATTTTGTCATTCTTATTTTCTGTTTTTGTTTTATTATTTTTTGTTATTAATGTGGCTGGACTTAAGGGGATAAACCACATTAGGAGGTTCAAAAAATCATTTTTCTTGGATAGATTGTTAGTATAACTATTCAAAAGTACGCTTCCAAAATTTTGAAACAAAATTCACTCGGGCGCACAGCAGGTAGGGCGGAGCGCTTGTTCAAGTAGTCTAGTCGCTAGAAAAGAACAGATGCAAGATCAGAATGATGTGTATGAGGAAAAAGAAGGATTATTATATGGTGCTGCAGCACTCTATATTATTGATAACTTTCTTTTCAAACGTGTTTTTCTCGAAACGGTATTTTTTTTATTTACGGGAACTCTACCTCAAAAAATTGTGAACCCATCGTTGAAAAAAAATCTTTAAAACACCTTAAAATCAGCCCCCTAATGTGATTTCCCCCTGTAATAGCAGTTTCTCATTGAAACTAGTTCAAGATAAATAAAAACGTAATTATTAAATATATGCAATTTTGAAAGTTTTTTTAAATAAATCAACTGAAAACACAACTTTTTCACTTGAGGGTTTTGGGTACCCTGCTTCGTTTTCAAGAAAGAAAATTGGACCGTTAATGGTTACAATCAATAACATCGATGGACATGTTATTGTGATAAATTAAGTGACAGTGACAGTGATTACTTGAGTTTAAAACTTAATCCTGGTTAGTCGGCCACATTTCGTATAATGAAAACTCCACACTTTGGTTTGACCGTGTGTCTGTGTCTGTATATCTATTTTACTATACAGGGTGTAACTAAATAAGTGTAAAACATTTAAGGGGGTGATTCCTCATCGAAAAAAAGATAGGATCTTTCATATAAAGAAACTTCATTGGAGCATCCCTTGTTAAGATACAGCCCCTTAAAGGGGGTACATAAAATTTGTTTAACAATTTTTTTCACAAGCACTAAACAAGTTACAATATTGAAATTAACCTGACATTTTCTACTACCAAAAAGACACTTAGCCAGTAATTTATTTGGTTTACCCCATGGTTGTAAGGGGTGGAAAACGCAACCCCTAAAATTTATTTCCAACGTAATTTTTTGTCTTATTATTTTTTTACCATTTAAAAAATTATTTCCGATAGCCTGTTTCATTCTAAAAANTTAAATGGTAAAAAAATAATAAGACAAAAAATTACGTTGGAAATAAATTTTAGGGGTTGCGTTTTCCACCCCTTACAACCATGGGGTAAACCAAATAAATTACTGGCTAAGTGTCTTTTTGGTAGTAGAAAATGTCAGGTTAATTTCAATATTGTAACTTGTTTAGTGCTTGTGAAAAAAATTGTTAAACAAATTTTATGTACCCCCTTTAAGGGGCTGTATCTTAACAAGGGATGCTCCAATGAAGTTTCTTTATATGAAAGATCCTATCTTTTTTTCGATGAGGAATCACCCCCTTAAATGTTTTACACTTATTTAGTTACACCCTGTATATTTTTACTTCAAAGCAAAACACAAAGAATGAAATTTTTATAAATAGATGCTCCTTATGAAATAAAAATTTTTTTAGTACATTTTTGGGGTTGTTCACCAGCGTAGAATTGATTGTTTTTATTTTTGAAGTAAATAGTCTTACTTAAGCTCAAATAAATTCATATGAAGATACTAGTGTCCCAAATTTTTTTTTGCTCATTTATGGTGATTTTAGTTAATTCCAATGTTTGACTGCCAAATTCGCGAGATATACGAATTTTTTAATGTTTAATAATATACAAATTTTTTTTGTCCGTAGCCTTTAAATTTCTCCGTTTCCACTATACGTATGATTTCACATAATTAAATAAATCTAAGGTATCAACTTTAATTGGTACAGCCGTATTTGTGGAATCTACAATTTTTGTTAAAAAAAAAAATACCTAGCATTAAAAATTACTTATTTTTCACAAAATTAAATTTTCAATGTAATTTAATACTACATCTCATTTTTTAAACTTAATAAAGCTGCAATTTTAGAAAAATGAAAACTTAATTATTATGAAAACTATTTTGCACATATACCTACAACCATTTTCCAGATCTCAGGGTGGACACCCCCTATTTTAATTTCTTATTTCATAAATTTCATCAGTCATTCATTCTCTTTCTGAGTCTAGAATTATTTTCTTCAGAATGGTATGGGGTATATTTTATAAAAAATATTTTTACCAGCTACCTCTGTCTAAACTGTATGTATACAGGGTGTTTGTAAATAAGTGCGAAATATTTTAGGGGGTGGTTCCGGAAGTTATTTTGTGAAAATAAGTTCGTATAAACCTAGGTCGAAATATGCTTTGTTTCCGAGATACAGTGTTTAAATTTAAATTTTTTTATTTTTACCCTAATTATTTCAGAGTTTTAAAGATATTGACTCCAAATTTGAAAAACGCTTTGGAGGGATAAATGTGAATTTTTGGGGTGATCCGAATATTTCTACTTGCACCAGTGGCGTTCGTGCGAGAATGCCACTTTTAAAAAAAAAATTATATGCCACCGACTTGTCTGTTTTGATATTTCTTTAGAAATCCCCCATCAATTCTGAGTGAAATTGGTCTCTTCAAATTTTTTTGTAGGATGCACCGTTTTTTTGAGGAAAAAAATATACTTAACATTTTATTGCAAGTTGTGTATTTTTATTTTCTATTTATGCATTATCTAGTAGGAAATAGGTTGCTGTAAATATTTCTAAATAAAATACAACCATTAAATTTCGAGTCAAATATTATAAAGTTATTATTATTATTATTAAAATTCTTTGAAATAATTAATAAAAACAAATAAAAAATTAAAATT
>NW_019417829.1:39672-40686 GCF_000390285.2 Anoplophora glabripennis
TTTGGTGAAGCGGAGACTCTTGAAGAGGGTCTTTCGCTGTCTGTATCGTCCATGTATATGTATATGTTCTCCTCGTTTTCGGAGTCCGACATGTTGTGCGTGTGTTCGTGCGTGTGTGCGTGCGTGTGTGTGTGTGTGTGCGTGTGTGTGAGGGTGTGTAGGTTTTAGTCGTGTGGGGATGCCCCCTTACGGGGGCGTACGTGTCTTTTGGTGTATTAGTCTGTCTGGTATATTGTTTGTCGGGGGTCGCAATTTTAAAGAAATGTATTCAAAAATAATGCAAATAACTGATAAATAAAGTAAAAACTTACCTGGGCATAACCCCGGCACATATACCTGTAACAAAGATGCCGACGGCCTCTATGCTTGAGCCGGGGATTAGGTCGGTGGTTAAGAGGAAAGAAAAGGATACTTTCCAGGTAGCCTTAATAAAGGCAGGTAGATCTTGCAGGTTGCAATGCACTTCACTTCACAATAAACACGTCCGCTCAGTTCGACCGCTCGCACGAGAATCAGTGTTTCAACCAGCACACTTCGAAAGTAACTCGTCTGGCTCATACACACCATGGAAAAAGAATAGAACTATTAACTGTGGTTACCGAATAATTGTAGCTTTCCAATAGGCCAGTGGAGCATTCCTGAAGTACCTACTACTGGAGTACTTAAATTTCACTTTTCCCGTTCCACGTGACAGGGAACTGCACCAGAGATGTTCCTGAAATGCCTCCGAAGTACAATCTTTGTCAATTGGAAAGCAGTTAATAGAATAGATTTGACACTGTCAATTCTATGAATACAAATGTTCAGTCTGTTTCTATGTTCTTTATGGTTACCAAAAGGATAAAAAATATAACTGAGGTTAAGCCATACGACTAAATAAATAAGACCCGTGAAAAGGAAAGGATAGGACCAGTAAAATCATGAAAGTACGAGCGCTATCTCACGGTCATTTTGCAAAACACTGCCATGTTAGCAATAATTATGTATCGAAAACTGCAATACTAACTTGAACAG
>NW_019417830.1:0-37131 GCF_000390285.2 Anoplophora glabripennis
AAATCGGGAAATTATACAAAAATATAGCGCACAACACTGGATTATCTATGTATACCAAAAAGTGTATACCAAATTGTTTTACAAGAGTCGAGCATTTTCACAAGCAAAAAAATTTTATGGGGTGACGGAATAAACGGCAAAAAGCAAGCCCTTGACATTGAAATAATTTTTTTCTTTCTTCTATTTTAGGGCAACTATTTCCAAGCAATGCAGTACTGTCACTACAATGGGATGAGAATTTTGAGTGTCGAAAGTGCGAAAGAGACTAACTTTCTGATCAGGCAGCTGAAACGATTCCGTAAGCCTTTTTCTTATTAATTCGAAATAGAAACTTTCTGTTTCTGAAGTATATAATTTGAGTTTAAAGTTAAAAGAGAGACATTGACGGTCAGCTAAATTATTTATAAAAATGTATGAATTTGTCGTTCTATGCCTGTACCATCCCGTCATATCATACCAGGTGTGAAATCACATGGCAGTAGCTGCTTTTCAGAGGCGGCAGTACGGCATTTTAACGGAGCGGCAACTTCGTGAGCATTCGGAACAGGATCGGATTTTGCTTAAATTTAAACATAACTCGACTTTATTTGATTTAAAAAAAAAAAATTTCTGATTCGTGTTCAAAAATTACACCCTCACTTAAGTTACATCATACAGACACTCCTAAAAATATTTTTCTAGTTGGTGCTGAGAAATACAACTTTTGGACATCGGGTACTATCCTACCAGACGACCAATGGGTTTGGTTGGAAACAGGAAAGTTCATCGAATACACTAATTGGTTACCTAATGAACCAAACAACTGGCAAAACATTGAGAAATGCTTAGAAGCAATCTACGAGTATTCCGACACGGAAGGTGATATGGGTATGATGTGGAATGATCATGACTGTAATGGTCGGAAATATGTTATTTGTGAATCGTCACAGCGTAACTGTCTAGCTGGAAAAAGTTCCTAGTATACGAATAAATAAAGCCGAGAAGGATTTAAGTAATGACTTCCTACGCGTCAATTAAGTTTATACTAAAATGTCAAATAAATTAGTTCTGCATCTACTTTCCTTTTTTATTGTGTTTATGAACCTTTGATCTTTGATACTCCAAACATTTCTTGGCCGAAATAGTTTTCGGTGTTTATTTTTGACCAAAAATAATTACTTTTTTAAAGTAGGTACGGTGGTTTTTCTATATTATATGTTACTGAAATGATATTAAATTGATTAAATTCAGCTGGCTTCTACCCAGACCATATATTTCGCCTTAAAATTCAACAATCCACAATATGAAAACATACTCATTTTAGAGTTGTTAGTGTTGCGAGAAACAACTACTCCGAGAGCTATTTGCCCCTACCGCATTGAATTATACTCGCAACACCTAGTGCAACAGCTAGGATCGTTTGTCAGTCAGTTCAACCCATCAGGCACAGACCGGTTTCGGACTTATTAGTCCTCATCAGTGTGTCACAGGTGCGACAACTGACCACATACTCATTTTAGTTTCTCCGAGTTAATTTTGGAGTTTGAAAAAACATTTTATCTTATTTAAAGATCTTTAGATTTAGACATTTAAGGAATCTAATCGTACCACATCAGAAGTTATTGACTTGTTTTTTTTGCGTATCTTGGAAATATTGTATCTGCAAAACAACTGATTTTTTGTGTCTAGTTAATACGAGAATTTAAATTTCCTTTGGGACACCTCGGCTTTACAGTTTGCTGTACCACCTACCAGCAAGACGGGTTACCATCAGCTATAAATTAAGATGGTCCCACTCGTATGCTTGTGGTGTTTCACCAAAATGCTTGCAAGAAAGATAGCTGGACAAATCATAAAATTACATTATTTTTATATTTTCGTACAGTGTCCATAGTGCCAGTTGCATTCATAAGACTGTCGATGAGTTTTAACAATTCATAAGTTTAAAATAGAAACCTTAACAATTATTATATAACAATAATTTTAATTGTCCATATAGTCGTACAAGGATTCAATAAAGGATACTTTGCCAAATATACCTTTAGAAAAAAATTGAAATAAATACTACTATTTTGGTAAATAAGTATTAAATTGTAATAGCACATTAAAGAACATTGCGCGAAATTTATTTTATTCATAGCGATACGTTATTTGATGATTCACTTGTCTCTTATTTCAGGGAAATTTTTTTTCAGGCGACACAATACTGTTACTATCACGAAATGGCTCTTTTGAGCGTTGAAAGCACAGAAGAGAACAATTTTTTGTGGGAAAAACTGAAACCTTTCCGTAAGCCGTTTTCTTATGATCCAGATGCTCCAAACATAATTTTAAAATATCAGTCTCTCTGATATTTCTACAGACATTTAAAATATCGCAAATAATTTGATATATAACACTTCTATTTTTCTACTCTCTAGAGACATTATAGTAAAAAAAAATACTTATAGCACCAATTTAAATTGCATGTTTTGAAATGTTTCAAGGAAGATTGAGATATTAATATATGAATAAAATTTTGCCTATCTCAAATGCATTTTGAACTTTCCTTTGCACATTTCATTACAATATTTGTACAATAAACTTGTTATCTACGTATTTCCGTACATTATTTATTCTGAACTAAGGTGGAGCACGCTCCTTAGTTTCCTTAGCTTAAGTCTAGTTGTTTGTAATAACGTAGAAAAAAGTAGGCTTCTCATAGATGTCATATTGTAACGTTTGTCAACAAATATACAGTCCACTTTAAGGTCAATTTAGTTACCACAAAACCAAACATTGGTCCATTCGAGCCGGATTCACTAGTAAAAGTGTTTTCGTGGTATTTCTCATTAGGGGAGAAAAGCAAAACCAGTCAGTGGAGGAAAAGTAAAAGGCAGCAACATCGACAGGAATTTCTAGGGACTTAGTGCAGCACAGATCACCAAGTAACAAGGCAAGGGAGTACCTTGGCGAAAAGAAAGCAGCAGCGGGTGAAAAGTCTAAAAATCTCACTTTTCACAGGCAATGCTCCTTTTCAGTATATTGATTCGAAAATTGTTTTAAAAATGTGACGTTAGTTATAATTGTTTTTTAAAATTAATTGTTATGTGTATAAATTTTAACAATGGCTTTGTATTTCTCTTTTTTGATGGTTTTCTAATTTAATTTCACGTTCATGTCTTGAGAAAGGAAATAAACATTTCCGAAAGCTTGACAACAACACAGAGTGTTCTTATTGTATTAACCCTTGTGCTATTTTTTTAAGACCTGACATAGGCCAACTTTTTTATTTGAAGTGAACTTGAAGTGAATTTGAAGGAACTACTATAGTGTACCAAGGTTCAATAAATTATTTCTTCTGGTTTCTATTACCTATATTTTTTTTTTCTAAAATTTACAGATATTTGCCTTTATTATCGAAACGCACTTAAAGACCACTCTGTATGTACGCGTATATTCATCATCGTGCGATATAATTCGTGGTTTGACTCTCCGTGTAATCGATATCGAATTTTCCACCCACCTCGCATAGAGTGTAGGATTTCATTCAAAAAAATATTATCGCATTTTCAGTCAGTATTGACCCGACAAGAACAAAATTAACACGGAATAGTGCAGAAATAAAATGAGAAGGGGTGTATTTGCATTGTTCCTTTTGAATTTCGGTAAGAACTTTCGTTGTTTCATGTAAAGATTACAATTACTTTGTAAAAAGCTTAGTTCCTGGCGAAATACGAGAAAATCTTGGTCGAAAGAGAATAGAAGCGACGCTGCCAAATTATTGCGTATTTTTATAGTAGTTTTTTTTAACAAAGCAGATGTTGAAAAGCTAGAGATTATCAGTTTTATCCTCGGAACTGCAGATTATGAAGCATGTCTGGTAGAAACAGTGTAACAAATTTCAACGTTTCGAAAAAGTTTAAAATTTTCGCAGCTTCAACTGACTATCTTTTCATAGATTCAACCATTTTAGAAAAAAATATGGCTTACTAGCGCTGCATAATTTCATTTCTCGATTTAGTCCAATCGATGGCCATTTTCCCGTATAATTTTGCCAAACAACACCGATTTTCATAAAAATTTGGATTTAGGTTCTATTTACCCTCTACTTCAAAGTTGAAATTTTACCCTGGGGGTGGATGCCACCCCTTCTCGGGGGTGAAAAATGTTTAATTGAAAATAACACAGGGAATAGATATATTGACTAATTCTAAGCAACTTTTATTCTATAAAGTTTTTTCTGAAAATCAATATTTTTCGACTTATTCGCGAGTGAAAGTGTAAATATTTTAACCAAAAAAAAAAACATTTTTTCAGACAGTTTTTCGCGAATAACTCAAAAAGTAAATATTTTATCAAAAAAATCATTGTTATAAAAAATGTAGCTTATAAAAAACAAAAAGAATGGTGTATTTATGGCGTCTGTAGACCTAATACAAGCGGAGTAATAGCTTGTTGAAGGTAGGTTCTTATTTGTCAAACGCCAAAATTGAAAGTTTGAACGTGAATTAACCAAAAATCAATGCATTCTTAAGGGAATACTCATAGAACCTTTTTAAAGTGCTTGAAAAAACCTTTCTTTTTAATTGAACCCCAATTGAAAATAATCGTTACCACTTTACAATTTACTTTATTTATGTACTTGTAATATGCTCTAGAAGTTTGACGGGTTTAAAGTTTAAAGGTTGAAAAAAGTTGAGCCTGAAGTGAAAATAGAATTTTCGTATTTTTGGAAAAAATTGTTTTTTCTTCAAAATAACTCAAAAACTATTAATGATACGCAAAATTTTGTAGAGTACAAAATTGTAGGTTTTGCTTTCTTGAAAATTTTGTTTGTTTTTTTCTGTAGAATAAAAATTAAGTAAGATAAGACCCTTTAAAGTTTGCATATGTTCGCAAATGGCAACTTGTTCAAGCCCTTTCAGCTCAAACCTTTACAAAAATAAGCGCTGAAAGAAAATTTAATTGATCCTATAGCCCTTGAAAAAACCATTTTGTAGCATAAAAACTAAACGAGTTATGGGTAAAAAACCAATCACATATTTTTGCAGATATCAGAACACGTACATTGAAGCAATGATGAATACACACATTATAGCTATGTTTTAGGTACAGACGTATTTACATTTTTGATTAATTATATGTGCAATCAAAAAAAATTTATTATAAAAATCAAAACATTAAAATCCATATAAAAATAAAATTCTTATTTTCCCTATTTTTTATTGCAAATTTTAATCAGTAGGGGATTTTTTAAAGGTTTGATAAAATAAATACATTAAATAATAATAATACAAATAATAAAAAATTAAAACCCTAAAGAAATCTTAATTTAANAGAAGAGGACAATTTTTTGTGGGAAAAACTGAAACCTTTCCGTAAGCCGTTTTCTTATGATCCAGATGCTCCAAACATAATTTTAAAATATCAGTCTCTCTGATATTTCTACAGACATTTAAAATATCGCAAATAATTTGATATATAACACTTCTATTTTTCTACTCTCTAGAGACATTATAGTAAAAAAAAATACTTATAGCACCAATTTAAATTGCATGTTTTGAAATGTTTCAAGGAAGATTGAGATATTAATATATGAATAAAATTTTGCCTATCTCAAATGCATTTTGAACTTTCCTTTGCACATTTCATTACAATATTTGTACAATAAACTTGTTATCTACGTATTTCCGTACATTATTTATTCTGAACTAAGGTGGAGCACGCTCCTTAGTTTCCTTAGCTTAAGTCTAGTTGTTTGTAATAACGTAGAAAAAAGTAGGCTTCTCATAGATGTCATATTGTAACGTTTGTCAACAAATATACAATCCACTTTAAGGTCAATTTAGTTACCACAAAACCAAACATTGGTCCATTCGAGCCGGATTCACTAGTAAAAGTGTTTTCGTGGTATTTCTCATTAGGGGAGAAAAGCAAAACCAGTCAGTGGAGGAAAAGTAAAAGGCAGCAACATCGACAGGAATTTCTAGGGACTTAGTGCAGCACAGATCACCAAGTAACAAGGCAAGGGAGTACCTTGGCGAAAAGAAAGCAGCAGCGGGTGAAAAGTCTAAAAATCTCACTTTTCACAGGCAATGCTCCTTTTCAGTATATTGATTCGAAAATTGTTTTAAAAATGTGACGTTAGTTATAATTGTTTTTTAAAATTAATTGTTATGTGTATAAATTTTAACAATGGCTTTGTATTTCTCTTTTTTGATGGTTTTCTAATTTAATTTCACGTTCATGTCTTGAGAAAGGAAATAAACATTTCCGAAAGCTTGACAACAACACAGAGTGTTCTTATTGTATTAACCCTTGTGCTATTTTTTTAAGACCTGACATAGGCCAACTTTTTTATTTGAAGTGAACTTGAAGTGAATTTGAAGGAACTACTATAGTGTACCAAGGTTCAATAAATTATTTCTTCTGGTTTCTATTACCTATATTTTTTTTTTCTAAAATTTACAGATATTTGCCTTTATTATCGAAACGCACTTAAAGACCACTCTGTATGTACGCGTATATTCATCATCGTGCGATATAATTCGTGGTTTGACTCTCCGTGTAATCGATATCGAATTTTCCACCCACCTCGCATAGAGTGTAGGATTTCATTCAAAAAAATATTATCGCATTTTCAGTCAGTATTGACCCGACAAGAACAAAATTAACACGGAATAGTGCAGAAATAAAATGAGAAGGGGTGTATTTGCATTGTTCCTTTTGAATTTCGGTAAGAACTTTCGTTGTTTCATGTAAAGATTACAATTACTTTGTAAAAAGCTTAGTTCCTGGCGAAATACGAGAAAATCTTGGTCGAAAGAGAATAGAAGCGACGCTGCCAAATTATTGCGTATTTTTATAGTAGTTTTTTTTAACAAAGCAGATGTTGAAAAGCTAGAGATTATCAGTTTTATCCTCGGAACTGCAGATTATGAAGCATGTCTGGTAGAAACAGTGTAACAAATTTCAACGTTTCGAAAAAGTTTAAAATTTTCGCAGCTTCAACTGACTATCTTTTCATAGATTCAACCATTTTAGAAAAAAATATGGCTTACTAGCGCTGCATAATTTCATTTCTCGATTTAGTCCAATCGATGGCCATTTTCCCGTATAATTTTGCCAAACGACACCGATTTTCATAAAAATTTGGATTTAGGTTCTATTTACCCTCTACTTCAAAGTTGACCTTGTACCGAGGGTTGCTTTTACCCTGCGGGTGGATGCCACCCCTTCTCGGGGGTGAAAAATGATTCATTGAAAATAACTCTGGAAATTGATATATTGACCAATTCTAAGCAAGTTTTGTTCTATAAATTTTTTTCTGAAAGTCAATACTTTTCGACTTATTCGCGAGTGAAAGTGTAAATATTTTAGCCAAAAAAAAAAACACTTTTTCAGACGTTTTTCGCGAATAACTCAAAAGTAAGTATTTTATCGAAAAAATTATTCTTATAAAAAAAGTAGCTTATAAAAAAACAAAAAGAATGGTGTATTTATGGTGTCTGTAGACCCAATATAAGCGGAGTAATAGCTTGTTGAAGGTTGGTTCTTATTCGTCAAACGGCAAAATTGAAAGTTTGAACGTGAAATAACCAAAAACCAATGCACTTTTCAGGGAATACTCATAGAACCTTTTTTAAATTGCTTGAAAAAACCTTTATTTTTATTTTTTATAAAAGTCCCTAGCATCAAACCTAAGCGAGTTGTGACGAAAATAAAGTTGGTCCGTATTGTTTTCGGCGACAAAAAAACGTGAAAATCACCCCCTAATTACCAGTCCAATTGAAAATAATCGTTACCACTTTACAATTTACTTTATTTATGTACTTGTAATGTGCTCTAGAAGTTTGACCGGTTTAAAGTGCTTAGTTTTGAAAAAAATTGAGCTTGAAGTGAATATAAAAGTTTTGTATTTTTGGAAAAAATTGTCTTCTTCAAAATAACTCAAAAACTATTAATGATACCCAAAATTTTGTAGGGTACAAAATTGTAAGTTTTGCTTTCTTGAAAATTTTGTTTGTTTGTTTTTTTTGTAGAATAAAATTAAGTAAGATAAGACCGTTTAAAGTTTGCATATATGTTTGCAAATGGCAATTTGTTCAAGCTTTTTCAGCCATTCAGCTTAAACCTTTACAAAAATAAAGGCTGAAGGAAAATTTAACTTATTTGATCTTACAGCCCTTAAAAAACCTACAAAACAGTTTTTTGATAGCATAAAAACTAAGCGAGTTATGGGTAAAAAACCGATCACATATTTTTGCAGATATCAGAACACGTATATTGAAGCAATGATGAATATACATTATAGCTATATTTTAGGCACATACGTATTTACATTTTTGATTATTTATATGTTATTTGCAATAAAAAAAAATTGTTATAAAAATCAAAAAATTGAAATCCATATAAAAGTAAAATTCTTATTTTCCCTATTTTTGATTGCAAATTTTAATCAGTAGAGGATTTTTTTAAGGTTTCATAAAATAAATGTTCGATTTTTTTTGCAAGGGGTGATTTATAAGGGTTGAAACTTATAAATAAATAATAAAAAATTAAAACCGTAAAGAAATCTTAATTTAATATCACTATATGTATGATTAAATTATTCAAAGTTGCTGAATAATATTTTTCAACATTATTTTTTAATGATTACTGTCATTTAGGGATTGACAATTTTCAATTCATCATAATTACTGTTTTAAAGATGATTTCAACTTATTACGCGCTCCAATCTACAATTCTATAATTATTTTCGAATAGGGGTAGTTTTCACCCCTAAAAAATAAAAAGCAACCCCCGGTACTGGGTCAACTTTGAAGTAAAGAGCAAGTAGAACCTAAATCCAAATTTTGGTGCTAATCGGTGTTGTTGGGGAAAAAACATGCCGTATTTTACCTTCAATGACTGGAGTAATTCGCCAGTTTCCAACTTAGGCGTTTCCTTTCTTGTCATATGCGTGCAAGTGTGGAAAACGTATTATTCCTTGCACGTTTTAGTTATTACACTGTGTCTGTTAAAATTGATTCGTGAGCCAGTGTTAGTGGCCAATCAAAAGTTAGTCACTGCCTACAATTTTGGGGCTCTAGTATATTCCATTTCTAATGTAACGTTAGCGATTCTGAATCTCTAGCTTTTATAGGTTGTTATAACATTTAATTTTACTCCCTTTTTTAATGAAATTTGTTTAGTGTTAAGAGTTATCGTTCATTTTGCAGTAAGCTTCGGAGAGTCCCTCGTAAAAGTATGGAGGCACGACGACGACATCTCCAACCCCCAACACTGGGTGAGAGGTAAACCGGGGCAACAATGTGAAGGGTTGGATCTACGCGAAGCCTCTCACTCGTTCTTTGTGGTTGACCACTTGGACGTTAAACAGATCCTACTGCCTACTTACGTGCAAATATATCTTCCAGAAAATACACGCATCTACCTTCACGAATATTTCACCGAGCAGATGGACTGTAAGCACTTAAATTCTACTCGTGAAAATGTACAGGACGTTTCAGATCCAGTACCTTTCTCAAGCGGACGCCCTGTATATTTTTAACGTTCGCTTTAAAACACCACATTTTAGGATCTTTGTCGCAGGCGTACGCATAAAGAACGACTTCGACATCCACTCGTGGCTGGACCCGTCCAGCTGGACACTAGAGGGCGCCGAGTTCAACGCGGCCGTCCCCCACCTGGAGCGCATCCCCTGCCACCACGACGACGTCGTCTTTCCCAAAGCTTGGAAGTCCAGCGCCTGCTACGTGGAATACTTCCTTTTCGAAGACTCGGACCGGCTCAAAATCCACTCGTTCAAGTTCGGCGACCGATATTTGACCAACAGGGGCCTGAGGGAGATCGACGAATCCAGCATTCGTAAGTATGACGTCACTGGCGCGCCAGTGAGGCCTTGTCTCGTCCGCAGTGAGCAACGCGCTTTATAAAATTTCCAAATAACGCTAAATATGCATTATAATAGACACATTTCTTTCTCATTTTGCAATACGGAGAGAATCAACGAGGTTTGACAAGTCATGTGTCAAGGAAATGTCCAAGTAAAGTTTAGCGTGTGCAATTCGGGCCATCCTACAGGTGTTAAAGACCTAACACTTCCTTTCAGCCATCTTCTCGGACATGTTAGACACGTACCTCGACGTCGACGGCAAAACTTGCACCGACCCCACCGGTTGCTCTTGCGGGAACTCCCTCCAGGATGGAGCCTGCCTATACGTCGACGAGCCCCAATATTACGAGTGCCTGGAACCCATTACACCCATCGGGTTCTGCACTAGGATGTGCGGTTAGTATGATTGTTATTCGATCAAATTATTTTGCCGTAAATCGTTTTTGTTCCCTTCCTTCACCAATTTTTTTTTAATTCTAAGTAGTTTCGAAATAATATCGTTTGATGCACTGTTGCCAAGTCACTTTTGCATTCTCGAACGTCTAGAATCAAAAATGGCACTCTTGGACGACAGTTAAGAAACAATTAATTTCAATGCGCGCGCATAACCTTTCAGGAGCCAGCATATTGATAAAGAACACAAATTCCTCGGAGTTCAAAGCTAATTTCGAGATAGAGAGGATCCGGAAAGCCCTCGGGGACTACTCTTCGGACACTCACGTCAGCAAGGTCCAAGATGGGCCCGAAACTGCCATCCAGATCATCTTCACCGAAAAGGAATTCAGCGGCAGCAGCTTGGATGACGCGAAAGATTTTTACTCCGTACTTTTGACAGGTGAAATAGAACATTTATTTACAGATTGAAAAAATATATAAAAAAAAACAGTTACTTTCATAACTTTGTATTTTTCTTTTTAGACAATTCCTTTGGGGTGGTTAACGCTGCGCTTATTTCTTCCGGTATAAAACTTGCCGGAGGAAAAATGGCGAGAACAGCCGTCTCCATAGTATTCGGATGTTTGTGTGGCGTACTTCTTGTCTTCGGCGTCATATTTTTCGTCAACTCGCCCCAATTCGACAGGCTGAACGTGAGCAACAGGTAAAAGAAGTATTTAATTTAACCGTATCTTCCTAATGATTATCTGCATTTAGCTAAATTCAGTGACGTTTTTGTTTTTCAATATGCTCCTTCGATTTTCCTAGATTTTCTTAATTGTTTCTTTGGCTATATTTTTAAAGAAACCTTCCGTGTCAACGTGCGTAAAGTACCCTACGTTGCGTAAAATACGTCATTGCGCGCAATGTACTTTATTATGCGTAATAAATCTCGCCACCGTGCGCAAATCACGCTATTGTGTGTTTTCTTCATTATTTGTTTGGCAAACAATATATTTCTATTTATATCCATTCTTGGGCGTAGAGTACCTTAGAGTGCGTAAAGTACTAAATTTATTGTGCGTAATTGACGCTTTGTAAAATCTAATTATTTCATACTAGCAACTAGACTAAATAATTTAAAAAATATATTTGGATTTGTCATGATGCATTCCGGATACCAGGTACATTACGCATCGATGCGTAAAATGAAGAGCGCAAATCAGGTACTTTACACCTCAACATGTAAAATGATAAGCGTAACACTCGAACGCTTAAACCGAAAAACATCACCCACTAGTTCTATTACTTTTAAGTCACTTCCATATGTACAAAGTAGTAACCTACGCACTTATTGCATAATTATTATAACATTGCGTTGCAGATTTCCTTCATTTCCTTAGCCAGACCATAATAAAACATTTAAAAAAAATGTTTTGTTTAAACAGCCATGCGTAAAGTACCTCACTATGCGCGAAGTACTTTTTACGCGTAAAATATTTTTGTTGTTAGAGTGTAAAGTCGATAGCTCAAAAAATATTTTAATTTGTCGCGGCAAATTTGAGGTATTTGCAAGTAAAACATGCACTAGTGCGTAAACTCAGGTACATTACGCATAAAATTAAGCAAGAAGCACAGGAGCGCCTGAATTGATATACTACAGTCACTAATAGACTGTTTTTAGGCTACCCCTCATCAAAATTTATTTTACCTTAACAGGTACCACTTTACCTCAAGGCCCTTGTCCACGCTCTTCGCCAGGTACGACAAGATGGACGACGAGAGACTCGTCCTCCAGAAGGCGGAGTCCGTGGTGAGCTTGGAGAAATCCTTCGACAATCCCATGTACGGCTCGTCAGCGCCATCTACGTCCAGCGCAAGCGCGGTGAGTAATTCCTATGCGAGTTTTCCGACATTGTGCACTTAGGTCTATTCTGAAAACACGGATTTATCCATTTCGTTCCTTTTTTTAGGCCGCAGGGACTGAGGAGAGGATTCCCAAGTCGGAAATCTACTTGGAAAATCCAATGTACGAGATCAAAAGCTTGATGGACGGTGCGGGCGATGAAAATGTTACGGAGGAAAGTCAGTTGGTCGATCTTGGGCCGTCGAGAGAACGGCGAGATGAATAAATATTTTAAAAAATTGGTTTGTAATAAACTAAATATTGGTTTAATAAAGCGAAACAAAGGTATACTCGTAGTCGTTTCAATTGAAAATTAATTTAAATTTCGTGTAGGGAGGGTTTCTAGAGGACTTGTGTTTCGCACTTTTTCGGACTCATCAGTGTGAGGTAAAGTAAGAAATTGGATTTTCATTTTTTTATTTGTTTATAATGCCGTCGTTTTGTGTCGGAAACATTGTAAGAAATTTCTCAAATAAGATTTTATAAATTAATACTTGAAGAAAAATTCCAAAATTTAGAAAAAAAAAAGTAAGGCAAAATACACGAAATTACATTTTCACGTAGTATTACAGCATACAATTTAAAAACTAAACATTAAATTGTAATGAAGGTATCAAGGGTGCTATAAGGATAATAACGGAATTATTACCCTATAACACCCGTGGTGCCTTTAACTCGATTTTTTTACATTCAGATGATATTTATTTGACATTTAATCTGTGTTGGCATCAATAAGTGATGATACTGGTAATTTCTAGTTGTGTACTTATTTTTCGTGGTAGATGGCATTATGGCTCTAATACCGTACAACATTTAAAATAATAATGTCGAAAATAAGAATAATAAAAGAAAAAAATTAAAAATAAAATTAAATAAATCTAAAGTGGGCAAAATAACAAATAATATAACGGGTGCCCCAAAAAAAGGTCCGAACCCCTCGATAACCCTTCGGATGAAATTCTATCAAAACAAGTTTAAGAAAAAAGTTTTAAGATTAAAAAAAAATTAGTGGTGACCTTGTCTTTGACCTTGACTCCAATTTTAAGGTCAAAACGAGGTCAACCTAAAAATTTCAAATAGGAACTCCTATTTTTTGTTTTATAAATTTGTATTTTATAAAAGCTAATTGAAATCTAAAATTTTTCTCTCTTTTTGATAACTCGTCGGGATAAAACTAGTGTTTGGTGCTTTATTGATGTTATCTGGTACTTTATTGATTACTGATGATTGGTATTTGGTGTTTTATTAATATTTGTCTGATGCTTTATTGATGTTTGCTGTTTTATTAATGTTTGTTTGGTGCTTTATTGATGACTGGTGATTTATTGATATTTGGTGTTTTATTAATGTTTGTTTGGTGTTTTATTGGAGTTTGTTGATTTATTAATGTTTGTTTGGTGTTTTATTGATGTTTGGTGATTTATTGATGTGTGGTGTTTTATTAATGTCTGTTTGGTGCTTTATTGATATTTGGTGTTTTATTAATGTTTGTTTGGTGTTTTATTGAAGTTTGGTGATTCATTAATGTTTGTTTGGTGCTTTATTGATGTTTGGTGATTTATTGATGTGTGGTGTTTTATTAATGTTTGTTTGGTGTTTTATTGATTTTTGGTGATTTATTGATATTTAGTGTTTTATTAAGTTTGTTTGGTGCTTTATTGATGGTTGGTGATTTATTGATATTTGGTGTTTTATTAATGTTTGTTTGGTGTTTTATTGATGTTTGGTGATTTATTGATATTTAGTGTTTTATTAATGTTTGTTTGGTGTTTTGTTGATGTTTGGTGATTTATTAATGTTTGTTTGGTGTTTTACTGATATTTAGTGCTTTATTGATGTTTGGTGTTTTATTAATGTTTGTTTGGTGTTTTATTGATGTTTGGTGATTTATTGATATTTAGTGTTTTATTAATGTTTGTTTGGTGCTTTATTGATGGTCGGTGATTTATTGATATTTGGTGTTTTATTAATGTTTGTTTGGTGTTTTATTGATGTTGGGTGTTTTATTGATATTTAGTGGTTTATTAAGTTTGTTTGGTGCTTTATTGATGGTTGGTGATTTATTGATATTTGGTGTTTTATTAATGTTTGTTTGGTGTTTTATTGATGTTTGGTGATTCATTAATGTTTGTTTGGTGCTTTATTGATGTTTGGTGATTTATTGATTTGGTGTTTTATTAATGTTTGTTTGGTGTTTTATTGATGTTTGGTGATTTATTGATATTTAGTGTTTTATTAATGTTTGTTTGGTGTTTTGTTGGTGTTTGGTGATTTATTAATGTTTGTTTGGTGATTTACTTATATTTGGTGTTTTATTGATGTTTAGTGATTTATTGAGATGTTGTGTTTTATTACTGTTTGTTTGGTGCTTTATTGATGTTTTATTAATGTTTGTCTAGTGCTTTATTGATGTTTGGTGCTTTATTGCTGTTTGGTGTTTTATTAATGTTTGTTTGGAGCTTTATTGATGTTTGGTGCTTTATTGACGTTGACATAAAAAATACAGTTTTCAAAATTTTCAATTTGACTTTGATTTGACCAAGAACGTAAGGTCAAGGGCAAATAAATGGTCACCAATTTTGTCATTAAAAGTACTACTGATATTCCTTGCAACATTTTGCTCTACAGTTAAAATCCCTAAAAAATTGGAGTCAAGGTCAAAGCAAGGTCACCGTTAAATTGTTTTTTTGAAATCCTACAATTTCTTTCTTGCTCTTTCACTGAAGAGTTATTTAAGGGTTCGAGTTTCGGGAATTCTTTTTTTATAAAATTTTTGTCAAACAAAAAAATATATAAAATACTATTGGTCGTGGTCGGCAACTGCCAACCTAGCAACATAATAAAACATTTTTTACTCTATTCCAAAAGTATGAGTTACTTCAAACAAATTCAAAAATTTATTTTTTTTAATTTTATGAAATGAAGCAAACAATGCTCGTCGTTCATCGATTTCCCTAAATCTAACCCCACAAGCATCGAGTAACACCACCAATATCTAGTAAACAGCTAATAATTAATGATTTCTTTCAGTTTTTGCTCCTTTTTCACCCCTTAAAATTTTTGACATAATTTCATTAACACCCTGTATTAAAATTGTTGTACAATAATTAAAAAAATATCCTGTATTCTTGCTATTCTATTATCACCTTTGGCAGAGATCACTCTTTGATCCCCCCCCGTATATCAGCAATTTCAAGCAAATTAACAGGGAAGGAACTCGAACAATTAAACACACTTAGACATTATTAAATAGTTACCTTGCGCGACCTTCCCAAGACGGATCCCATCACAATGCATAATAACTCATTTTTAACGAGCCTTCGAATTCATTAAACGCTATTTGGTAATCTCAGAGTGGCAATTTCGCATCATCTTCGGCTGGTGACCTCATTCATTGCCATTCCAGACGGATTCGCAAGAATCGTCTGCGTTTCCCTTTCTTCTCGAACAGCGTGTACGACTTTACGGGCTCTGTAATTAGAAAAAGAACGTGACTAACGGGCGCAGATGTGCTGCGAGATACGAGACGAGACGCGAGGGGGTGATGTAACGCAGCCAGCGAGGATGCAATTTCGTCTAAAGTGTCGCGAAAATGTTGCCAATTAAAAGCCTTGAGTGTAAAAGAATAGAGCGTTATTCGCGGAACTCGTCGTTGTCTAAAGATAAAGGCGGATATACAGGGTGTTAGTAAATAAGTACGACAAATTTCAGGGGGTGATAATCTCAATTTTTTTAAAGAAAAAAAATGATACGCCACTGAGATATTACAAATTAAATTTTTAATTTTTGAATTCCTCGTTCAATTTGTGACAAAAAATCTCTCTTGCCTTTTCTTCGTATGGGGCGTCGTTTTGATGCAAAAAAAATAAAACATCTTAACGCGTATTTTTTATTTCTCTATACGAAGAAAAGGCAAGAGAGATTTTTTGTCACAAATTGAACGAGGAATTCAAAACTGATGATATTTTAATTTGTAATATCTCAGTGGCGTACCATTTTTTTATTTAAAAAATTGAGATTATTACCCGTACGCGCGCCAATGATGAACATAAAATTCTTAATTGCATGTCAAAAAATGCGCAATAACTACCTCTTAAAACCCACCAAATTTCATTTGCACATCTTCACCGGTTTCAGAGCAATAAATTAAATCGTCGTAAACTTTGACACCCCGTATCTCGGAAAACGAATCATTTGCATTTCACTTTTCCAATTTATGCTTTCCAGTTTTCCATTTCCAGTTTCTACGAGTTTTGAGTTTTGTTTTCCGTTTTCCAATATTTAGTTCCCAGTATTCAAAATAATTTTAGATTACAGTTTCACTTTTCCAGTTTGCCCTTGCCAGTTTCACTTTCCCTAAATTAGCCTTTCGAGTTTACCTTTTACAGTTTCACATTTCCGTTTTTTTTTTTCAATATACCAATTTCAAATTGATTTTGGTTTCTCTCTTTCAGTTTCACCTTGCCAGTTTCGTTTTTCAAATTTCTCCATTCCATTTTATCAAAAAATCCAAATCGCTCTTTCCAATTTGACTTTTACAATTTACCTTTACCAGTGTCTCCTTTCCAGATTACCCTTTCCAGATTGCCCATCCAGTTTACTCTTGCCAGTTTATTTTTTTTAGTTTGGTCTTTCTAGTTTCGGGTTTGCTGTTTTATCTTTCCAGTTACATTTTCCAGCTTGACCAATTTACTTTTCCATTTTATCCTTTCCAGTTTTACTATTTGTTTTTTCCAGTTTGCCATTTCCAGGTTACAATTCTGGCTTAATATTTCCAGTTTATTTGTTCAAGTTTCATCTTTCCAGATTTAGTTTCCAATTTCGAGCTTAATATTTAATTTTTCCTGTTTACCCCTTACAGTTTACCTTTTCAAATTTTATTTATCCAGATTACGCCCTTAGCGAAATTAGATCGTTAAAACCTGGAAAGAACAAACGGCAAAACTGAAATTGGAATTATAAAACTGAACAGTTGAAACGGGAAAATGTAATTCCCCAGTTTCACTTTTCCAGTCTTTTTTATTTCGTCTGAAAAACCGAGAAAGTAAAACTGGAAAGGGTAAACTGAATACATGGAATTGGAAATATGAAACTGTAATATAATATATATAATATAATAATATACAACAGGCAAACTATATGTACAGTCCAATCACTGAAAGCGAAAATAAAGTAAAAGCTCCCAATTTTTTCGGATAGCATGGATTTTCCTGAAAATTTGCGTACAAGCTCATCTGACCCCCCACTTCAAAAGTTATACTGCCTAGATTTGTGCTTTCTTCTATTTGGGGTGAAAAAAATGCGAAAATCGCAGATTTACGTATTTTAAAGATTCATTTTCAAATATGTTGGATAAAGTTCCTTTAATGTTTTGTTCTATGGACAAAAAAATAGAAAAAAATTTTAACAGTAAAATATTCATTTGGTGCATTCACAATGTTTCTTTTGTTATTCATTAGAAAGCTTACGACTCGTTACAAAGTTGCAACCCTTAAAAAACCATCCCTTACAATAAAATAAACAAAAAAATATTATTGAAAGCATGAGATGTTTTAATGGTATGCATATGTTGAATTTATAAACTTTTTATGGAACACCTACCCCCCATAAAAAACCCTACCCCTTATAAAAAAATTTCATAAAAATTATATGGGAGTTTGATGACATAATTAATTTTTTTAAATTTTATTGAATTTATTCTTAATATATTTTTTTTTATTAAAATATCAAATAAAAAAAATTTTATATACTTACATTATAAATGGATACGTGTGTGTTTGTGTATTATTAAAATACTTACTCAAATCAGTTCACAAGCGCTTCAAAATACACAAAGATGATAATTTACCCGCTCCGAAAATTTTACCGAAAAAATGCGATTAATTTTTTTACCATAACATTTGTAATTCTAAAGTTATAAATTTACTCAAAAAACCATTTTGTATGGATTTTAAAGCACTTTAAGTTCTGTGATTTCAATTTTTTTGAGCCCTTCGTTTTTTAGATTTGTAAGCTAAAAGGGCTCAGGAAAGGCAGTCTTGGAGCTTAGTTTTGAGCTTCTAACGGTCATCTCAGTCAAATTTTGTCCTACAAAAATTAAAAAAAGCAAATTGTTCAGTAAGAAAAGACCTACAATTTCTTATTCTACCATTTTTTTTAATAACTGTTAGTTTTTGAAATATTTTGAAAAAAAGGCGATTTTTTTAAAAATTGAAAAATTTTATTCAAAAGTAAATGAAATTTTTTTTTTAATTTAGGCTTCTAAAATCGTTAAAATTCCCAGAATCTACTGTTAATACATAAATAAAGTAAATTGCAGAAGGAATACGTTTAATTATTTTTTTCCGTCAAGTTATTAATTTTAATACCGAATTTTGTTTTAAATCAAGACAATCATTTGAATCATTTCTTTTTTATTGTAACTTCATTAGTTTTCATGCTACCGACTTCTACCATCAGTCAATTTAAAGGTATTTTCAAGAACTTTAATAAGTGTTGTATGTTGTAAGTTTTCCTCGAAAAACCTTTAATTTTGCCGCTACAGGACGTTGAACGTTTCGACTATAGCTATCTTCGAAATTGACTTCAACTTCTGGGAGTCATGACTCGGGTTCTATACCACCTACAAATTTTAAAAAAGCAATCTCTTGGCTATTTAATCACCTTCATTTTTGCTTATGATCATTTTTTTGATAAAACTTGTAGTTTTTGAGATATTCGCGAAAAATGGCTCAGAAACATGCATTTTTGGGCTAAAAACGAACATGTTCAGGCGCAAATAACTCAAAAAGTATTAATGGAGTCAAGATAGCTTAAAATTACGCATTGTTTCGAAATAATTATGGGAAGCATGGATTTTCCTAAATCCTTTTGAAATTACTTGGAGATAAGTATTAGAAAAATGTTATAAACTTATTTTTGTACGCTACCTAATGGTTTTTTAATTGTTTAAGAAACAATAATAAATAGTTTTTTAAGAACATTTAAAATAATTCAATGAATTTTAAATCGAATTCTTTCAAATAGGGGTTTTCGGTGTCGCTGAACAAGTATATGAAGTCGGAAAATTAAAATTCAAAATGGCTGATCCAATATGTCCGACTATTTTAAACAATTTATTAAACAATTATTGATTTTAAAGCAAACCCCTATATTTGTAATATAGGGGTTTTTGACGTCGCTAAACAAGAATATGATGTCAAAAATTGAAAATTCAAAATGGTTGATCCAATATGGCCGACTATTTATTTAACAATTATTGACTTTAAGAATTTTTCACTTATAATAATAATAAATAAAAATAATAATTTTGGCTGGATTTACTTTTTTTAAGGTCTTAACTTAATTCTTTGATGGTTTTTTTAAACAAAAATTTTTTTTTTGTACATTATTAAACTTTATTTAGGTTTTTTCAACTATTATTTCAATTTTTTAAGGAAAATAAAATGCCTAATAATCTTAAAGTAGAGATTTTAAGCTTTTAAAAAGTGCTCTCATAAAGTTTCAATATCACGTTTACAACTACAGTTTTTGATCTATAAAGTATGGCCTAAAAAGTCAAATTTGTGATTTTTTTAAATTATTGAATATGTTGGGCTCAATATTTTTCAAATTCAATTTTTAAGAATTTTTCCATGTCTCTCATTGTTTGAATCGTCATTTGAAGAGTAATCTGTGAAAGTTACAGATATTTATTTTAAAAATTAAAAGAATGACAGCTATTTTATTATTACTGTATACAAAATTATAGAATGACGTAACTTTGTATACTATACAGTGTGCCTCATAATTAGCTGCCAACCCTGAACAGGCCGATTCTATGATCAAAACTAAGTAAAAAAGTTCATATGAACATGGGTCCGGAAATGCTTTTTAAGGGCACAGGGACCCATTGAAGAGGGAGGAATGGAAATCATTTTTTTGCAATATCGCTCAATCGCGTTGTGATAAATGAATGAAATTTGGTATACACAGCTAAATTTTGATGAGCAATTTGATGGACTAATCCATTTATTTCCACAAGGTCCATTGGGGTGGGTACGGGGGGGCCCTTGGTACTTTGCGTGTGTAACTTTTTCATCTTTGACTTTTTAACAAATTGGACAGCAAATTCCGTTTTCCCGAACTGTTTTACGTTAAAAAGGTACTCTTGTTTCAAATCGTTATCTTTAACGGTTTCTGAGAAAATCGCTCTTGAATTAATCCCACTTTGGTCAATTTCATAGTAATTTAAACAAAAAAAAATAATAATAATTTTCCTTTCCTCTCTTTTCCATTTAAAGGATTAATTTTTATTTAATTTAATTTTTTATTATTATTTTTTTATTAAAATTAGATTAAATTTAAACAAAAAAATTTTTTTTGTTTAAATTACTATGAAATTGACCAAAGTGGGATTAATTCAAGAGCGATTTTCTCAGAAACCGTTAAAGATAACGATTTGAAACAAGAGTACCTTTTTAACGTAAAACAGTTCGGGAAAACGGAATTTGCTGTCCAATTTGTTAAAAAGTCAAAGATGAAAAAGTTACACACGCAAAGTACCAAGGGCCCCCCCGTACCCACCCCAATGGACCTTGTGGAAATAAATGGATTAGTCCATCAAATTGCTCATCAAAATTTAGCTGTGTATACCAAATTTCATTCATTTATCACAACGCGATTGAGAGATATTGCAAAAAAATGATTTCCATTCCTCCCTCTTCAATGGGTCCCTGTGCCCTTAGGAAGCATTTCCGGACCCATGTTCATATGAACTTTTTTACTTAGTTTTGATCATAGAATCGGCCTGTTCAGGGTTGGCAGCTAATTATGAGACACCCTGTATATATTTTTTTTCTTAAGTTTAAAGACATAAAATTTTGATAGCCGGATGACTCTTGCCCTCAATTCGCATTTTAGAAAAAAACTTAATTAAAATTTTTTATGTAAAATTTCCTGTTCTTTCGAATGGCGCAGTTAATATTTTTTATATATATTTTACAAAAACTTAAATTTTGCAACTAATTTGTTAAATAAATAATTTAGCGTACACTCTACAGTTGGCAACTTTTTATATGTTGTTCCTGACAACTTTACAAAGCGAAAAATAAAAAGTTCTCTCTTCCCGTAATTTTCGCGAAGTCAAAATCTATCTGGACTCCGCTATATTGACTGTACAAAAAATTCTCACAGAACATTTTTTGCTTATAATTCGTCCCTCTATGGAATCGTGAGGTTATTTTTAATAAAAACAAATTCCCACCCTCCAGAAGGGGCGATATCCACCCCTAAGGTAAAAGCACACATCGGCACTATATAACTTTCGTTTCTTGGGCTATTCCCCAGCTACAATTCAAATTTCACGTCAATCCGTTCCATCCGAAAAAATTGGTAGCCGAAACGCTTCAGTGACTGGACTAATACAGAAGAGCTAGACGACCTTGAAAACCGTTACTTCAATCGCGCAAATTTAAAGGTAATCCTCCTTAACGAGTGACAAAGACACTTGGACCGGTAGCGGCGAAACGACAAAGGCTTCATTTTCATTAAGTAAACAATCGTGCAAGTTTATTTATCGTTAAGACAATAAATAATCTTTAAAAGGAAGATGATTAGCAGCACCCAAGGTCGTTTTAGGTAAACAGGTTACTGAATCGATGATAGCGAAGGTCGTTCTTAGGTATTCCTTTTTTAGTTATATTTGAACAAAATTAAATACTTGCGTACGGGTTTGTCAAAAGAAAAGAGATTGTACACCTACAACTGTCTAAGTTGGTTCATTTTAGATAAAATATTAATAAATATAAATCTTTTACCCAGTAACAATTCCCATGAAAATTTACTGAGTATATATTTTTTTCTTCTTGAAGCTAAAAGAACGCAGCGATGAATTTCGTCACCATAATTCAACTTTTCAATTTAAAGATTATTTCCGCGTAGCCCTCGCTCCTTGTTTGGGTAAAACAACAAAGCAGATAACTTATGCAACCCAGTCATACACGTTTACATTTATACCTACGATACATTTGACCTACATCGTATTTATTTTCGAAAACAGCTCGAGTTTGTTGAATATTGACTGATTTATTTCTCGTTTTGAAATAAAAACGAAATATCCATTCAATATTAAGATTTTTTCTCGCGTTGCACGTTGATTTGTTGCGAATCATACTTAACTTATGCAACCCGGTAATACAGGTGTACGTTTGTTGTTCCTACGATGCGTTTGGTCTACTGTTGTCTTCAAGAACTTCTGGAGCGTGTTTAAATTTATATACAGTTTTATCTCACGATAATATGTCTAAGTTGCTTCATGTTTTCCATAAAATTTATTAAATTTAGAAACGTCCGTTATAAATTTCTGCAAAAATTTGAATTATTTAAAGAATATTAAAGAATTGCAGATTTAAATCGGTAGGTTGGAATAGAAATTCGTAAGAATTTTCGAATATTTGAATTAAACAATTTATAAAATGAAACGAATAAACACGTTTTTCGAAATGTATTCTGAAGTCCAATGTTATAAGAACCTATTAAAGGGTCGCGATTTTTAAGCTTAAACACTTCATAATCATGATTAAAATGGAAAAAAAAATTTTTTTTGAGGTTATCACATTTTTACCGGAAACCTTTAAATTGATGAAAAAAAAATATTATTTTTAAATTTTCAAAATTTTTTTTCTGAAGAAAAAGGGTAGTTTTGAAAAACCTGTTTTTTAAGTGACGAATCGGGATCGAAATCTGGTTTGGGTCATCAACTTTTAATTTTAATTTAATTAAAAGTTGATGAACAGAAACATAGGCCGAATCGTGCTAGAAACAATTGGACTTTGTTTTCTTCAATGTCCGGAAGGTTTTCCAAAAAAAAAAAAAAACCAAATTTTTTTGAAATTTTTTTTATTTTTTTTTTAATCAATTTAAAAGTTATTTGCTGTAAAAATGTGAGAAAACCTCAAAAAAAAAGTTTTTTCCATTTTAATCATGATTATGAACTAAAGCTAAAGCTAAAAAAACGTGATCCTTTAATTTTTTTCAAAAGTTTGACTGTTTGAAACAAAGAAAAGTTTCGCTAGATCGAGATAAAACTTCACATGGTTCTTCTGGGTACATCGAACTGTAAAAGTCATGCTTAACATTAGTCATTTCGTCAATATTTCTAATTTTGCCGTCATTTTTCTAAAAAAACATAAATTACTCTTTTTTCCTGTTTTTTTAAATTCGTGTAAAATACAAAAAAAATCCGAAAAGTTGCGGCAGCATGTTACAGGACATTTATTACAGTTTTCGAAACTGCCCTTCAATTCTTTGTACGACCATTTGTCGCCGAGATATCGACGATTGAAGACAAAAGGATCCTTTTCCATTAAAAGTCCGATATTTCGATGAAAAATTGTCGTATCGAAATTTAAAAAAAAAGGAAAATAAAGTTGAGTAAACAAGCTATCTGGTCCATTCAATGGCTTAGCTGAAAAAAATTTTTCCAAGTCCGTGAACTCGGAAAAAAAATAAAAAATTTGCAAAATTTTTTTTATCGCGCTATTTCTTAGAATTGCATGATAACCGTAGCTCCTAAAAATTTTCGACCGAAAGATCTAAAAACTAGAATCTTAGAGCTTCAAAATGCTTTTTTTTAATTCTCGATACGACCATTTTTCACTTAAATACAGTCTGTCAAAATCACGGAAAAATTTCGGTAATTCTTTTGACCCTTTAATTGTTTGCATCAGTGTATTTAAATTAATTAACTTAGGACGAGCGCTTTTAATATAAATATACTAATCAATGTCTATTTTCGTTAATATCTACTAATCATTTTTAGAATAACAAATATACACGCTGAAAAAAATCCACATAAATTTAATCCTAACTTTAAGGGTAGGCAACACAAAATACACCATGTTGTTATCACAATTGCCTACCCATAATTTAAAATTGTTTTCCGTATCGCCCGCTGCGCTGATTGGTTGAAAATTACAGCGCGGAAAATGTATGCAACCAATAATACACTTTGCAATTCTGCCTACTTTGTGTTTGACCTACTGTTGTCTATAATAAATTTATTTTATTATCAGTTTTGTTTAATTCTGCAAGCACTTTTATTCCACAAAAAGATACGTAAGTCGATTTGTATTGAAATATGGTAATTTTATTAAAAACCAGTATTTTTACGCCTATAACGTATTTGGCCTTTTCGTTCAAGAGCAAGAATTTGGAAATTAATACAAACCATTAAATTAATTAATTAAATTAAGAAACGTCGATTAAATATTTTTTTGTCAGTACTTTGAGAATTTAAACGTCCCTGTTCAAAAATTATGGGTAGTCCACAATAAAATATACTTAGAATATTTAATTTTCTAACTTAGACTGAGTGTTTTTTTATTAATCTGATAATCAGTGTTTATTTTTATTAATATTTACTGGTAATTTTTTGATTTTGAAGTAAAAAATATACATGCTGTAAAATCCCGTACGTAAATTCAGTGCTACCTTAACGGTAGGCAACACGAAATACACAACGACGTTATCATAATTGCATATCATTAGAAATTAAAAATTTTTTCGCGTCGCAAGCTGATTGGTTGAAAGTTATAACGGGCCAAACTTATGCAACGTACTAAAGCACCACACAGTTCTGCCTATGATACGTTTGACCTACTATCTTTACCTTTAGTAAACGCACTTATTTCCAGTTTTGTTTAATTTTGCAGACACTTTTATGCAATGAAAATATGCTCAAGTCGATTTGTATTACCTACCTCTTCGCTCAAATGCAAACATTTGGTAAATTAATTCAAAACAATCGATGAATTAAATGTAGAGACGTTGATCAAACATTTTTTTTATAAGAATTTTTCAGAATTTTATTTGTGGAATCAAATTGGAACGATTTTTTTTTAAGATAATTTGTAAGAATTTTGGGTGTAAAGAAATTACGAAGAATTACGGGCTGTCCACAATAAAATATACCTTCAGCATATTTTTTTAAATAAAAAATGTACATTCTGAAAAGAACTCGTACGTAAATTGAGCGCTAAGTAATTGAAAGTTGAAATGTAGACATCTTATGCAACCCGTAATACAGTTTACTGTTCCGCCTACGATACGTTTGATCTACTTTTGACTTCCTTCAGTAAATGCGCTTATTTTCAATTTTGTCTAATCTTGCACTTTTGTGAAACTTTTTTGTGTGAAAAATGGGAATATTATCTATTACAATAAAAACGGTCAAAACGGAACAAAAAATAACTAAAAATAATAATCTGCAAAAATGTACTAAAAAAACTCAAAAAATCAAAACTGAATAGTTACGTTATTAAAAGAAAGAAAGAAAAGAAAATATCAATTTAGAACATTAAAAAAATCAGATGACAAAAAATATTTTATATTACAAAAATATGAGAAAAAAATATAAGAGAAAATTCTATCACAAAAAAAAACAAAGTTTCAAAACTGATCAGAACACGATAAAATATTTATATTAAGAAAAATGAGACAGAAAACAAAAAAACAATAATTTACCAAAATAAAGGTTCAAAAATACTTAATTTTAAGAGAAAAAAATGAGAATATTATCTATTACAATCAAAACGGTCAAAACGGAGCAAAAGAATTACTAAAAATAATAATCTGCAAAAATGTACCAAAAAAAAACAAAAAATCAAAACTGAATAGTACGTTATTAAAAGAAAGAAAGAAAATAAAATATCAATTTAGAACAGTAAAAAAATCAGATGACGACAAAACATTTTATATTATATTACAAAAAAAAAACAGAAATTTACCAAAATAAAGGTTCAAAAATACTTAATATACTCAATTTTAGGAGAAAAAAATGGGAATATTATCTATTACAATAAAAACGGTCAAAACGTAACAAAAAAATTACTAAAAATAATAATCTGCAAAAATGTACTAAAAAAAAACTCAAAAAATCAAAACTGAATAGTACGTTATTAAAAGAAAGAAAAGAAAATATCAATTTAGAACATTAAAAAAATCAGATGACAACAAATATTTTATATTACAAAAATATGAGAAAAAAATATAAGAAAAAAATCTATCACAAAAAAAACAAAGTTTCAAAACTGATCAGAACACGATAAAATATTTTATATTAAGAAAAATTAGAGAAAATAAAAAAAACAAAAATTTACCAAAATAAAGGTTCAAAAATACTTAATATACTCAATTTTAGGAGAAAAAAAAATGGGAATATTTTCTATAACAATAAAAACGGTCAAAACGGAACAAAAAATAACTAAAAATAATAATCCGCAAAAATGTACTAAAAAAAATTCGAAAAATCAAAACTGAATAGTTACGTTATTAAAAGAAAGAAAGAAAATATCAATTTAAAACATTAAAAAAATCAGATGACAAAACATTTTATATTATATTACAAAAAAAAAACAAAAATTTACCAAAATAAAGGTTCAAAAATACTTAATATACTCAATTTTAAGAGAAAAAAAATGGGAAAATAATCTATTACAATAAAAACGGTCAAAACGGAACAAAAAATAATTAAAAATAATAATCTGCAAAAATGTACTAAAAAAAACTCAAAAAATCAAAACTGAATAGTACGTTATTAAAAGAAAGAAAGAAAAGAAAATATCAATTTAGAACATTAAAAAATCAGATGACAAAACATTTTATATTATATTACAAAAAAAATAAAAAATTACCAAAATAAAGGTTCAAAAATACTTAATTTTAATAGAAAAAAATGGGAATATTATCTATTACAATAAAAACGGTCAAAACGGAACAAAAAAATTACTAAAAATAATAATCTGCAAAAATGTACCAAAAAAAAAACNGACGGAGAAACCTGTTAAAGAAGAGTACATTCACCATAAGAGGAAATCGATGGTATCGTCCAGTACTATTTTTAAGGATAGCAAGAGGTTTTCTCACCAAGTGTGTGCGTATATGTAAAAAATAATAGAAAAAAATCGGTGATTTTCGTTGTGATGTTTTCATTTCTATATTCATCTTCTACTTATAATATGTTTGAATGATATTGTTAATTAGTTCTTCATTGCCTCCTTAAAATTTATTAACATCAAAAGAAGTGCTACCTAATTGCTTCTGTAAAGCATTTGGAAATACTAAAATTACGAAAAGCATATACGATGTAAGTATGTTCAGAAAATAACGGAACTTTCCGAAATACGCGTTAATTTAGTGATATGCTATTGGCAGCAGGACGTTGTGCATAATCTCCTCTTAACCACATGTTCTTGAATTAATGATATCTCTTTTGGTTTTCGTGATATTATTTGAGTGTAACGCGTTTAAATGTTAGTGACGATTTTTGAAATGTGCTGTTTTTTGGAACAACGATGCAACGTAAAATTTTTCGTGAAACTGGGAAAAACATTCACGGAAAAAGTGGTCGTCAGTCAATTGAAGATGATCCTCGACCAGGAAGACATTCGACTTCAACTGATGACTTGACCATGTTTAGAAAATCAAAGATTTGATGCATGTAAGTCGCCAGAGACATTGCTGAAGAGGTTAGCATCTCAATAGGGTTATGCCATGACATTTTGACTGAAAAACTGAACACGCATCGAGTTGCAGCATAATTTTTTCCTCGTTTGATGACCGAACAACACAGAAAATCGTGTGGACTTTTATTGGCAACTAGTTGAACAATCCAATGACGATGAAACATTCATTCAAAAGATCATAACGGGAGACGAAAGCTGGATTTACGGCTACAACATTGAGACTAAAGTTCAATCGTCACAATGGATTGGCTAAGGACCTCCAGCCACCAAGAAAGTACGTCAATCTCGATCCAATGTCAAAGTGATGCTTACTGTTTTAATGGAATTTTGCATTTTCAAATCTTGCCTCAAGGTAATACTGTGAACCGTATCTACTATCAAGGCGTTTTACAATGATTACGTGAAAATATCCGCAAAAAGAGATCAGAGTTGCATCATGACAATGCGCTTGCATACTTAGCTTTGTCAGTTCGTCAGTTTTGTGTCCCTCACCCTCCTTACTCGCCAGACCTAGCTCCTTGTGATTTTTTCTTATTTCCGAAATTAAAATCAGTGCTGAAAGGACTGAATGGACGTCGCTTTCAGACTATTGTTGACATCTAAGTAAATTCGTCACAGACTTTAAAGGCCATTTCAAATGAAGCTATGCAAGACTGCTTCACGAAATAGAAACACTGTGGGGAAAAGTGTGTGAATAGAAGAGGGGAGTACTTCGAAAGAGACGAGGACCAATAATATATATAATTAATTTTTTTTTTAGTTTAGAAAAATAATGTTCGGTTATTTTCTGAATAAGCCTGTGTTTATTTCTGTTTCATTTTTTATGTTAGATAACATGAAATTACTCCAAAAGTTAGTCATTTGTCATTTAACATGAAACATTTTCAGTTCGTCGACAAGACAAAAGACGAAAAGTGTCTACTGTAGCGGTACCAGACGAATGCTTCCATTTAAGAAAATTGTCGGTGCACTGTATGATTTTCCTTAATGCCCGAAAAAGTGATCCGGAGGTCGGCACCCTTCTGGTAGCTCTGGAAAATGGAGTGGTACAAGTTTGGAATCATCACGTGCAAGGATCTTTCATAACATCGTTTTCTGCCATTCATAAGGCGGGCGACTATGTCATTTCGATGACTACAGACGAAAACAACGAGTTTCTTTTTACTGGTATTAAATAATATTTGTGACCTTGAAATAGTTAACAGGAATATCGGTTTAAGTCCAATCAATCTGTCACGGTCTTATGTTAAATTAAAAAAAAAATACCTCCTAGAAATAAAAAATATTTTTTCTGTGGCACATAAACGGCGAAGTTAACCTAAAAAATTCATAAAAGTCAAAAAACGGGTTTTCGCTAATAAAAAAAAAAACTTGAACTCCGATCGAAAAAAGTTAAATGGAAAAGTTGTAGCTATTAAAAAAAACCTATCGATTCGTATTTTTAAATATATCGATTGCTATATTACTTTTCGAGATATATCGAAAAAACCGTCAAAAATCGACTTTTTTTTGTTTTTGCTGTATCTCTTGCAAATTAAGGTTTTGAAACTTGTTACTTGATGTAAATGTAGCTCTCGGCAAGCAAAACAGTACCTTTTTTTAAAAATTAAAAATTGTTAAAAATTTTTCGAGTTATATCGATTTGTCGAAAAAAAGGTCATCTCGGAAATCGACTGTTCTTGCTCGACGAATCAGGGCTCATTTTTTTCCTTGAGTTGTACTTTCATGGTAAAAAAGAGTGATAGCGATTTTATTCATTTCAAGTGTCCAAAGATGATTTTGAAAAAAGTAAAAATTTTTTGGTCGCGGTTTTCTTGAATATCTTTCTTGATTTTCATTTCTGGATAATGTCAATTACAGAAATCGATTGCTGGCATTTTTACGCGAATTTAAAAAAAAATGTTACATTTGGAATTTTTTGAAAAAAATTATCTCGGGTCCAGAAGGCCGCAGAGCAACGTTTTTTTTCTAAATTCGTGTAAAAATCGATTCCAGTAATAGACATTATCGAGAAATGAAAAAGATATTAAAAAAAACGCGTCCAAAAAATGTTCACTGTTTTTAAAATCATCTTTGGACACTTGAAATGAATAAAATCGTTATCACTCTTTTTTACCATGAAAGTACAACTCGTAAGAAAAAAAATGACCCGTGATTCATTTCTCTACGACGAGCAAGAAGAGCTGGTCTTCGAGATGACCTTTTTTTCGAAAAATCGTTATAACTCAAAAAATTTTTAATATTTTTTAATTTTAAAAAGGTACTTTTTTTGCTTGTCGAGGGCTACATTTACAGCGAGTAACAAGCTTCAAAATTTTAATTTGCAAGAGATACAGCAAAAACAAAAAAAAGTTGATTTTTGACGGTTTTTTCGATATACATACCTCGAAAAGTAATATAGCAAACGATGTGTTTAAAAATACGGATCGATGGGTTTTTTTAATAGCTACAACTTTCTCATTTAACGTTTTTCGATTGGAGTTTTTTTTATTAGCGAAAAATCGTTTTTTTTACTTTTATGAATTTTTTAGGTTAACTTCGCTGTTTATGCGCCACATGAAAAATACTATTTTACCATATTTTTTGTTTCCAGGTGGTATTTTTTGTAAGCTCTTCTACCTATTGATTGGACTATTATGTTTTTGTTACATTTCAATTTCTGAGGCGACAGCAAAACTGTACTTTGGCTAACTTCTATGTTGATTCCTAGGAACTACAGTCGGCTACATTAAAACTTGGCTATTGAAAAACTATTGTGTATCACCCGCAGATGAAGAGCGTACATGCATGCCAAAGTATAGGTTGATGTTTCCCTTCATGTGGGGAAATACGTTCATGGGAAGGGCAGCAAGAATGGCGGCAGACCAGGCAAAACCCGTCTTACTTAACAGCTTCAAGGGACATTTCATGCCTGTTTCAGGACTGACTTATATCGATGAGTGCCAAATTCTTTTAAGGTATTTGTTGTAACTGTCTATTTTTCCGTTACACCTAAAGTAAAATACACTGTGTCCCAAAATAATGGAAAAAAATTCATATTTTTTTTCCATTTCATATTTTAAAAAATCGCTGAAACAGGTCAATTAGTAAATAAAAACTGTAACTTTTCTGCAATATTTTCCATTTTTTTGAGCTTTGTTTGTCAGAACTATAACATTACCGACATTTTTTTNTATTCCTACTTTTTTGTCATAGTTATAAAAAAAAATGTAAAAAATTGTCTTTTATGTCGTACTGACGACTATTTCAAACAATCATAGTCTCTTCTGTACTTTAAAAAACGTACCTACTCTTTGTTAATCTTTTTCTACTTACTTTAAACAATTAAGAAAACACATCGATAAATACATTGCTCGTGGAGATAACTAAATAATTTTCCACTAATTCTTCTTTAATGTTCTTTATTCAAAAACAATCATATAAAGCGTGCGGACGAAATTCAAAATTGATGTTTCCAGTTTGACGTTTCTAAAATTATTATTTTTTTTCATTAGTGAATTTGATCTGAAATTAACATTACAAATACAAATATACATAAATTTCACCAGAGTACCTTAGGTATAACGTGAATCGTTTTAGTTCCAATTCATTCTATTCGTTGTTAAATTATTTTGAAAAATGGTTGCCCGTTTCAGCGAAAAACAGATACTTGAAATTTTTATTATGATTGGATGCGGAGATAAAATCCGTATTTAGCAGGAGAAATGTGACTTATTTCACCATAAGTATCCAGATCAGAGAATTAATCGAGCTAATAAGTATCCATAAAGTTTGAAGAAACCGGAAGTATAAAAGATTTACCTGGATCAGGAAGAACCGTAAGCGAAAATGACCGTCAAAATGTGATGCTTCCCGTTACTGGAAATCCTCACTCATCCATTAGATCTACCTCAGCCAACTTCAACTTGTCATAGTGGTCAGTTTACAGAAGTCTGAAGTCTCAAAAGTGACATATCCTTACAAAGTTAACGTCTTATAAGAACTATGGGCAGATGACACATACAGAAGATTACAGTTTTGCGAAGAAATTAGAAATTTATTTGAAAGACAACCTAATTTAAAAAATCACATAATTTTCACTGACGAAGCAAGTTTTTGCTTAAACGAATCCGAACCAGAAAATCCACATTGGATGCAAGAAAAACATACACAACGGCTGGAACCGTTACTGGGACCTTATTCTTTTGAGGGCAATTTGACAATTTCATTTGGATTTTTTGCGTTTTCAGCTGATTCCGATATGTCTGCTGGTGATGTGTGGTCCCAACATGATGGTGCCCCTCCACATTTATGCCCCAATGTAAGAAATTAGCTTAATGGAGTTTTCCCAAATCGATGGGTAGGCAGATGAGGGCCACTTGAATGGCAACAACGCTTCCCTGACTTAACCCCACTAGATTTTTTTTGGGGGGGTTATCTAAAAAACAAAGTGTATGTGAACAGACCAGACACTATCGAAGGATTGAAGAATCGTATCAGGGAAGAATCTCAAAACATAACACCAAATGTTATTCAAAATCTAATTGATAATTTTGAACACCGAATTGGGTATAGGCAATGGTTAATGGGGGCCACTTTGAATATTTACTGTAATAAAATAAAAAGTGGTACTAAATTATTGTTTTCATTTAATTCCCCTATTTTTTGACAAAAAAAGTAAGTATAACCTTATATCGCTGTATTCGTCTTTAGAATTCTGATTTAATTTTTTTTTTGGTTTCTGTATTTATCAATATTAATGAATGAATTAAAATATTAAATAACCTACTAACAGCTGCAGACAATAAACACTTCAAACTTTATGAAATTAACTATTTTACAAATCAAAAATATGTTGGGATTAAAACACGGATTTCATGTTTTACAAAAATATATAGAGTGTACCAAAACACAAAGTAGATTTGTGGAGAAAACTTCATATAGACATGTGGTCCAAAAAGGTTTAGTTTTCAATGCATAGGTTGTTCAATATTGTACTCTGAAGATGGTTTTCTGTTAAAATTTTGAAAAGAACACCAGAAATTGAAGAAGCTATTTTAAACGAAATTGCAGAGGAACCTAAAACAAGCGTTATGAAAATTGCCTCAAACCTGAATGTTTCTTATTATATTCCTCCTTCCTAAATTCTTATGTCATTACTGAAACAGCAGATTTTAGTAGTTATATGGTTGGCTATCATAGACGATAATCTCATAAGACCAATATTTCTTCTCGTTAGACTAGATGGATGTTTCTGTGGCAATTTTTAAGAAGCTGAGCTGCTTATTTTGCTCGAGGATGTACTTCTATTCTCTATGACCAGATATGATCGATGCACTATGATGCCTCAACACACTTCAGTGGATTGGATTAATTGAATTAATATCTGAATCTGAATATTCTGATTAGTAATTTAAACGAATACATTATCAACAGTTCCAAAATGCGAAATGCAGTGCATCTTAAAAAGTTATTATATATTAACACTTTGACATTTCAAATTTTTTAATCAAATTTTGATGATTTTTTGTCATTATTTCTAATTTTACCTTACAATGTTAATGTAATCTATTTAGACGTACGTCGTGAACGCCTTTGATAGAAAAAACTAGATCATCTTGGAATTCGTGGTCAACTACTTACTTGGACTGATAACATTTATCGGTATTTTTTCAGTTCGTGTAGGTGCTGATTATTCTTCTCTCCATGACGTCTACTCGGATATGTCTCCAGGGTCCGTTTTGGTCTCAGTGCTCCTTTACTCAACTGATCTTCATGATATCATTATTTCAAATTCATTTTCGTATTTAGCTTCTTATGTTATTAATAATTTACCCCTGCAGCATCACAATTTGTCAGTGACAACCGTTAAACGTATGTTAAAAAATAATATACTTTTTTCTGACTTGGTACTTTTTGATGTATGTAGGTTTTAACTATATCCAATTGTGTTTTGTATTCATTCTTGTCCTTTTTTATTGCTTATTTATTGTATTTGTTTGTTTTTAATCTGTTCTCTTTGACACAGGAGGTGTTGTAAATCAACTTTGTTGATACACCTTCCTTTTGTAAAAATGTTGTTTATACTTCTTTTTTGCAATAAATGTATTATTATTATTATTTTTATGCTGATGATACCAAAATGTATGGCAACCCCCTAGAACAATTGACTGTAATAAGAGTAACCTTAATGATATCGAACGCTGGTATATAGTACCTGGTTTCTATCTTTTAACACCGCGAATTGTACAGTATTCCACATAGGAAATAACAATCCTCATTGTTCTTATGAGTTTGATGGGCACCCTTTAAGGTCTGTGGATGCTACCTCTGGTGGTGGTGGTGGTACCTCTTAAGTCTTAAGGTCTGTGAATGTGATCTGTGATACACATTTATACAGTCCCAACAAAGTGAACTTGATTTGGAAGAGACTGAAATTGTTCTGCTAACGTGTGAATCTGATTTGCATAATAACTGAATTTTTAAAACATCGTTTTACATTTTCAGTTCGTTTTATTTTCGTTTTTTTAGTTGAGAAATATTTTGTCCGAAATTGTACCTACCACTAAAATTTGATTAATTTTTGCTCCACAAAATGTACTTATGTTTTTATCATCTGAGAAAATTTTCTTATTTTTAGTTGCAGTGCAGATTTTAGCGTAAGAATGTGGACGTTGGGAGGTCGATATTTACAGACCATTGGTACGTTCAAGCCTTGGAAGAATATTCGACAAGGGCAACCAGTTCCACCCACTTTTCAATTTAGTATTCCTCCAGATATAAAGAAAGTCGCTAGTTCTACCACCTTGAGGGTAACATATAAATATACTATACAGAGTATTTCAGAAATAAGTACGTTTCGTAAAAACTATGGTTTGAAGAGTCCTATTTTCGAAAAAGAAAAACTAATTAATAGCTATTTATGATATACGTGTTAAAAGTAAGATTTTATTTTGTGAGTGAAGATGATTAAAAAACGAGCGTAGCGAGTTTTTTAACTTCACGAACAAAATAAAATCACTTTTAACACGTATATCATACACTATTTTTTCTACAAAACAATCGGAAGAACTTTAAACTCAATAAAAATAAGAAATCAAAAAATACCACACAGATCGTAGTGTTTATGATTTAAATAAATTTTGATTTACTTTTAACACTAGTGTTAAAAGTAACTTACTTTTAACATGCGTGTCAAAAAATGACATTTTTAACATCAAAAATGACATTGAAAAGCCCACTTTTAACAGTTTTGTAGAAAATAGTTATTTATGATATACGTGCATGTTAAAAGTAAGATTTTATTTTGTGAGTGAAGATGATTAAAAAACGAGCGTAGCGAGTTTTTTAACTTCACGAACAAAATAAAATCACTTTTAACACGTATATCATACACTATTTTTTCTACAAAACAATCGGAAGAACTTTAAACTCAATAAAAATAAGAAATCAAAAAATACCACACAGATCGCAGTGTTTATGATTTAAATAAACTTTGATTTACTTTTAACACTAGTGTTAAATGACATTTTTAACATCAAAAATGACAATTAAAAAGCCCACTTTTAACAGTTTTGTAGAAAAAAGTTTTTATTCCAAAAGTCTCATTTTGTTACAAGTGTAAGATGGACCTTAATGTCCTTAATATACAGGGTGTTTCAGTTCGAGTGAATCAAACTTTAAGTACAAATAGAACGCAATAAATAATTCAGAATTGCCTTATAAACCATGGGCCTAAGTCCCACCATTTTCATTGTACAGGGCCGTATTGGTCGGTTGATAAAATCATATTATTTACGAAATCTTTGGTATGCTTATAACAAATTGATTTAAATTTGGTGTGGTGTTAACATTTACACATGTACATAATTTACTGTAAAATTTACAAATTTGAATAGGTCAGTGGCGTCGGAATGGGTAGTAAAGTGTGATTTTCTTACCCCAACTTCTACGCCGATGACCTAATAATCATTTGGGATTTACTTTTAGATAAAGGTATACTTGTTGCTAAACTCTGCTCGAGTGTTTAGACCGTCAAAAATCGTATCAGGGATGGCTTCAAAATTTTTGTTACTTTTGTTTAAACAATTTTTTTCTTTTATTTCGAAATTTAGCGATTTGTCTAATGAAAACTATGCACTTTTATATCTCCCTTAATTTTTTACGAAGGGTACTTATTTCTGAATATAATACTTTTATATTAAGTGTACTTGTTCACAAAAAAGCAAAGTTCATTAAAATTTATTTCATCAGGTACTTTCTGGTGGTTCTTTCGAGAAAAAACTTACTATAAAACAATTACAAAAACGAGCTGAGAATAGTTTGGTACAAGTCGATCAAACGAAGATTTATGGAAAGCCGCTCGAAGACCCGCTTTTAGGGAATTATTACACACTTCCAGAGAGAACAGTAAATCCGAAGGACGTGATATTTGATATGTCATTCCCTTATGTAAGTAAATCGCTTCAGTTAAATATATATCATATTTTCAGGATGATTTGTTAAAAATGTTATTTGTATTGGTGTTTTCAAAATATATTCCTTTTAATTTTTAGATTCCTGTTTATCAGCACTTAATTATGCCAGGACTTGTGCCTATTGAAATTTCAGACGATATTTGTCGTAAACATAAATTGCAAGGAAGCAGTGAAGACAAGTCATAAAATTGTGAACGTGTTTTATGTCGGAAATATATCTTTATAGAATATATTTGGGTGCAATTATTAAATTGCGATTTTAAGGCTCTCAGGGCCCGTGCTATTATTTAAAGTAGGTATGGCTTTTCGAGTTGTTATCCCGTTGCCTATGTGCGCCCCCACTGAACCTATAATGGAGTAAAATCAGTGTCGAAATATTAATTTGAGTGACCCTGAAGTATAACCAGATGAAACTTATACCATCTTGTAGAGTATGTTTTTAGCTATAAGAAGTGGGAGATTACAACTTTTTTAGTAGGACCGAACTTTTAAAATGGCCCATAAGAATGGCCGAGGTGTAATTCGAAAATTCGTGCGTTTCCAAACATGCAGCAGAGCATTATTTACGGAATGAAATAAGTTATCGATTCGATTTTTTAGACAATTGTAGTATAAACTTGAGCGGTTCTTATGGTGTATTTGGAATTTTAAAAAAGTCAACAAATTTTTCACAAATTGAGCGTGAAGTTAGAAATAACAAATTCTTGCATCTAAAACTTCAAGATGCGGGAAGGGAAGGTAGGTACGTGAAATATTAAAAAAGTCACCATATATGCAGTGAATGGTAGCCTAATGTTTGCAGAAGTTTTTGAAAAAAATCTGAGGTCGCTATCTTTAACGGTTGTCGAGTTATTGAATTTTTAAAGAGCGCTTGATTTTGGTGGAACAAGTAGCGTAGCGCTATTTCATTTGAGTACACTGCTCTTATGGAAGAATATAAAATTCATTATACATTTTTGACAAGTAAATAAAAATAATTTCTGCCCGAAGTGCTTAAATGGTAAATAACTAAATAATTGTTACTAAATCAGT
>NW_019417831.1:0-37501 GCF_000390285.2 Anoplophora glabripennis
CGTTTTCAAAAATCAAGCCCCAATATTGAGAATTTTCTCTTACTTTAAATTTCGGTGTTATGTTTGTAGTAAACCAAAATTTTAGCCCGGATTTCAGATGTCTTATCTAATAATTAGATAATAACAATAAACACTAAATTCAAAGCACCTCAAAAAATTTCCCAAATACCTCTCCTTATTACAACAAATCATGACCTATGGCTATGAGCCCCAGAAAGAAACACCATATAGAGAAAGATGTGAATTTTTCGATTTTACAAAAAAATACCAAAACAACTACAGCAACATCCCAAAAACCAACTCAACCATTAACACCACAGATATCAGCAACCCCTCTACCAGTGACATCTCAAGAAAACGAACCAACACCACTGAACTCAATACAGGGGGAAAACGAACCAGAACAGAATCCGAAACTGAAGCAGAACAAGAAGCTAGTGAAATATTCAACAATCTCACACCCGTAGAAGACATCAGTCTTCACGATTACATGCAAAAAATTGACTCAAGTTGTATAACTACTCCACATCCCTGCGACTGGTACGACTTCTTCCAATATTACAATGAATTGGGACACTATAACAACAGAAAGAGGTTTCTATGCATACGACATGCAACAAGAAAAATAGCAACAGGACGAAACAGGATGGCACATAATTCCATATCAAAAAATCTCACAAGTTATGTCACCAAAAGACTTTGTACATATACATGAAAATTACACAAGAATAAAAGCAATATCCCAAACAATGTCAATGGGTCACGAAGTCCCATTAGCAACAATTGCAGCAGCAGGACAACAAGGAGAAATGGTAGCATTTAACAATACATTGCCTATGTGGATATATGAAGACGACCACTACTAGACATACCATCAAGGACCTACAGAACCAAACGACTTCCCAGAAGGAGAAACTTTCGATGGAACAAATATAAAACCAATAGTACCTACCACAATTCGTAGACTTACCAAACAGCGAAAACGTAGCTCAAACCTTCTCAACGTTACAACTTATTTCATATTCATAAAAATTAAACTTTTTGGAATGTCAGCTGCTGAGCCAAGGACTCATGGATGTAATTTAAAGAAAAGTCAAAGAAATTTGTATGTTTTTTTTTTCTCAATGTAATTGCTTACATTTTTGTTATGTTGACAATATTAACTATTGGTGATTTTTCAGTTTCCACGAAAAACATGCAAAAAAAATGGGAAAACTTAGAACTTGTTAGAACAAGTTAAAAAGATCTGAAAACCAAGACGGGTCGTGGTCCTACTAAATTTATCATTTTCAATAGAATGGATGAAATATTATTAGGAGATACACCAACAAATTCGAGTCCACATTCGATTGACAAATATAATATTTCCGAAGTAGAAGCCATACATCAGGATTCTAATAGTAATGTGACTGAAAAATGTACATCAACAGGTAAGAGAAAAGGCGAACCGCTACCATGGAATATACTACAACGATGAAAAAAAGATATTTTGAGGCGAAGGAGCTACCTGGAAGAAATGGTAACCTTAAAGAAAGTAAGAAACGAACTGACAAATAATAATAATACCTTTCCCATTGTGTGAGTGCACATGTTGAAATGACGCCACTTTCTATATTTTTGGCATTGAGGTGTATATGTGTAAAAGTTTTATTTTGTCGTTCTATAAAGAAAAACTATTTTTATTTTCTTAATTAGTTTTATTGTGTCATAAACATTTTGCTAAAAACTTGTTCCCTTCTTGAAGAATTATTGAACTGTTGCTCGTTACGTTCTTCATTGTCATCTTCCGTATGAGGTTCATATTCTAACAACGCATTTTACAATAAGCAAAATATATGAATTTTAAAAAAACTTCAAACTCCTGAATTGGCCTTTCAACAGACTAAATGCGTGTTCTATAACAACACGATCTTTAATGGTGGAACCAACCAATTTAAGGAAGGGTACGCTGAGTTTCCCAATAAAAAGTTATCTTCTAGTCTTCCGTATTACCCCTTTCATATAACGATGATTTCTTCAATAATCTGGAATGGTGCATGGAACCAGCTTCACCACAAAACACATCTATAAATCTTTTATCGTAATCACAGACAGCTTGCAACAATATAGGTACTGTAACACCCATTTATATTATGATATACATATGCTTATCCGGTTTGTGGTGTTTTAATTTGTATATGACAGCCATTTATGGCTTCAATGACTCCATCAATTCCAGATTTTTCTTTAAAATTTTTAATTATATCTAGCTTCCTTCTACCTCTTAGCCAAAATAAGTTAGTTTGACTCTTGCTAACCAAAATAATTACCACTTTCATTATTATTCAATGTGCATGGATATACTTCTGTATTGTTTAAAACAAAGGCAGTTGTTATTCTTCAAGTTTTGTAAAAAATTTAATAAAAAGTGTATAAGTTTCTGCAGAGACTGAACTCACGACCTCCTGCGCGTGAGGTAGATAGATTTCAACCAGTGAATAATGATTTCATTATTTTCTAGTGAATAATGGATATTATTCTCATTTAGGACACATTTATAATGGACATTTTATAGGATAGTCGTGGACAAAGTAAAATCTTTGGCATTATTCAAGATGAGGCTATGTATTGGCACAGAAGTATAAATTTCTGTGTTTTTCTTTTCAGATGTTATTCTTATGTAGATACTAAAGAGAATATTTGAGAAACTATTGCCAGTGAATGGTTCCGTTTAGCAAAGTTACGGTTGGAGAGAGAAGTAATATAAATATGATTTTAATAACTATAATGAAAAGTTATAATATAAATATAAATAATATAGCAAGCACTTATAATATATTTTTTTTATTTACTATATTTATCTTTTCCGTGCTCCTTTGTGCAGCGATTACCAAACAATTAATATTGTTGAAAATGAAGGATTTCAACAGTTAATGCATACCATATGCCATCAATACAAATTACCATCACGAAAAACAGTTGGTGAATTAATTGACAACAAGTACAAAGCAGTCGACAGTCTTCAGAATAAAAACTGAAAAGGCAACCAACTTTACGCTAACCTGTGATATATGGACGAAACTATGTGATCCAAAAGTGTTCTTGGTGTCACTTTACATTTCTTGGAAGAAAGTGACCTTTTAGATGGAACTTTGGGAATTTGCGAATTAGAAGAGCGTCATACCAGTGAATATATTGCTGAAAGTTTAAAGAATATGTGTCAGGAATGGAAAATAGCGAATGAAAAAATGACTTGCATAGTAACGGGGTTCAACAAGACACAGGTTAAAAATTTTTATGATAACCTGACAAAACTCATGCATGAATATGACTTCCCTCCAAGCAGGGTTTATAATACGGACAAAAGCGGTGTAACCACCGTTCCAAACAAAATTCCAAAAGTGATTGCTGCCAAAGGAAAGCGCATGGTAAACAAAGTTACATCAGATGAAAAAGGACAATTAATTACCACAGTAAGCTACTTTAGTACTGGTGGTCATTATATACCAACGACACTAATATTTCCACGGAAGCGAACAAAAACTGGTCTTATGAATGGTGCACCTCTTGATTCAATAGCCTTTGTCAGTGATTCAGGATACATAAACTCACAGCTTTATATCGAATATTTGAGGCATTTTCAGAGACATCTGAAACCTCTCAATGTAAGCCAGGTATTATTAATCTTCGACAATCATTCTTCGCACTGTAACCTTGATGCTGTCCTATTTTGCAGAAAAAACAACATACCTACCTATCTCTTAAGTATTCCACCTCATTCTAGTCACTCAACACAATCTTTGGATAGGTGCTCCTTTAGAGCTTTGAAGGATTATTATAGGAGTACTGCGACCAATGGCTACAATACAAAATGTGAAATTGAATGGTAAAGACAAAGTGAGTAAAAATTCAATGATGAAACGAAAGGAAATATATCCAATTTTGGGTAAGGAATTTCTTATCCACAAATTTCTAGAAAGCATAATGTGACAGATGTTGTTCAAGAAAAATGTAACAGCAATATTGAACTGGTCCAAAAACAGACTAGGTATCACAAATTTTTTATCTTTATCTCTTTTCAAAGTATGTACAGGAAGATAAATCTTAAAAATTATATACAAATAAATGCTGCGCCCAAAAGGAATAGAAGAAAGATTGGAAATAAGGCACACGTCTATTATTATTGTGGCAAAAATATTATACATACATTTTGAAATAGTTCATTTTACAGAATCAGAAGTGGCGAAATATCCGACGTTTTCGGGTTGGGATTTTCAAAAGATCACAAATCGATTGTCTCAGCATTCAGATCTGATGGAAATTGACAATATGTGCAAAAACGACATTTTGATTTTAAAATTTGGTGCGATGCAATATGAAGCGTATCGTATGCAGACACTCAAGCTCAATTTATACCCCAAAAAAAATGAGGGAATTGACACGGTTAACCTTAGCCCTAAACGAATTAAACAAAAATTCTTCAAAAGCATTAGCAGATTTTGCAGCGACTGATGAATATGATATTGTAATTAAACCAACTAAAGAAATAAGTATGAATATAGTTTCCTACGAGATTGGCGCTGAAAATCGGATATGCTCTTAAAAAAGTATATCGCAATTGAAAGAGGCACAGTGCACTTAGAGCAGGAAACATAAAAAGTGCTCCTAGAAATGGAATGGAATATTAGAATATCTTCAAATGCCATCTTAACACTTTACAGATGCTATTATACTTTCAACGCTCATTAAAGAATCCACTGATATTTTAATAAGATCTCTATGATTAATGTAATATTTTATTCCATAAAATCGAATAAGTCTAAACGATTTTTGGGAGGTCTGACTGCCTAAAAAAATTTGTGAAGAAATACATTTACAAAATTTAGATACCATAACTGGCACAATGTTAAGGAAATATGTAGCCACAGTATGTCCGTTACTTAATATATCAAAATTTAAATATGACTGGCTTGCAAGGCATTTAGGCCATATTATAACTGTACACAGGTAATTCTATCGAATGCACCAAAGTGCTATAGGATTAATAAAAATAAGACGACCAGGGTGAGGCTCGCAAGTACGTTGGTAAGCATATTAACGTAATTAATATTGAAGGTTAGCTTGTAGACAACACTGAAAGATGACATGGCTTTACTATTTTTTGTTATAGATTTACCCGCCTGAGATGATTACAAATACGGAAAACGAAAACGTAGAAAAAGAAAAAGAAAGCGACTGATGAAGTTGAAGCGTCTCCAAAGGATGGTGGATTAACTTAAAAAAAAAGAAAAATAAGAAGCAACCATACGATGAAAGAGTAAAAGTTCTCTTAAATCAAACGTGAGTACTAGTTTATACGATATTAAGTCATCAAAAACTTCTATGATCCAAATACCGCCAGAAAGGGCTGGTATCGGTGAATTAAATTGGCTCCAACATCTTAAAGAATATGAAATAACAGTGTACAAGTATGATAGTAACTACCAAAGAATACAGCCAAACTTCGGACAATTAGAGCATTAGAGTTAGTAAAAACTTTTATGATCTAAATACCGCCAGAAAGAGCTGGTATGGGTGAATTAAATCGGCTCCAACATCATATCGAAGAATTTGTAATAACAGTGTACAAGTATGATAGTAAAGATCGGGATGTTATCTTTAAAGGCATTGTGGGCGGTAAGAGACCGAACCTTCTGCTTCACTTTTTTTTACTGTAGCATTTTGCTATTCATATTATTGTGTATTGTGTAAAACACCTTATAACAACAAAACAGGCCATAGGTGCGGAGCTTCCTATCCATACAGCTATGAAATATTTTGTAAAACATTGAAGAACATGTACCCACCCCCACTATTGCTACATGCCCACAGACACCGGAAAACCAACCATGAAAGACCGCTTCTCATTCTTTATGACCTAGAGACTATTCACGAAAAATTGACAGGACAATTCACTTCTTCATGAACCTAATTTATGCGTATTTAAACACTGGCGTGAATTCTTTTTAGATACACAACCTGAAATTTGTGCAAAATGTGGACCCAGATTAAAAATATGGAAAACTGGCCCACTCCCTCGCTTTGTGGAATCTGTAATGAATCAGAGAAAATTATTAAAAAGATGTTCATAATAGGGCACGCTGGAAGTATATACAGGGTGTCTCGCTTAAAAGTGGAACAAGCCTGTAACTCGTCTACCGTTCGGCCGATTTGAGTAAACTTTTTTTTGTTGGACACAGCTTCAAAAAATCTAGCTCGTACATACGTTGCGTTCCTTGAAATTCGAAACCGTGGCCGACTACGATGCAATTTATATGGCTAAAAATCGGAAAGCCATATTAGGGATTTTTTTATCCGAAAAATTTCCACGAATTCTTGATCAGGACCCCAGAAAACCCTGCCAACCAAATTTTCATTGCCACAGTATACAGGGTGCCTGGGATAATTTGTGTAATTTCCTAAAGGTAATGATATAAAAACTACAATTTGAGATTAAGAAAGAATGTCACTTTTGAAAATTATTTGTCTAATTTTGATATATTCCAAATGGTTTGTGCGACAGCTCTATCTCCCATTTATGAAAGTTTACGTTTATGTATGAAGCACCAGTGACTCAAGTTGTAGGTACAATATTATTATTTTGAGAAGGCTAACACAGTATACGTGGTCAGATTGATTATGACATTTCAACATTAATATATTAGTAAATCAACCCTTTACGTGAGGTTTACAGTGTTACGCTGAATAGACCTGAAATAAAAGACAATAAAAACCATCTTTGAATTTTTAATAAACTCATAAATAAATTATACATGAAACTAGCAAGAAAAAGCAAATCAAAAATCCAAAAATTCGCCTTTTTTAAATAACTAAAGAACCAAAAATAATATTGACAATTTTGAAATGCCATTTTGTGTACCCCTTAACTACGTAACTTATTCCCATTTAACCAAATATGACCTTTTACAATATGCTCATGTTGGATATCCTTATCCTGAAGACAGTGTATACCAAATATTTAAAATAAAGTTTTAATTGAGTGTGCGTTAAAGTAAAATTATTTAAATTGTTGCTTCTATAAGGTTACCCTCTGATAGAATGCACTTTTCTATTCTTTTTCTGTTGTTTTCGACAACATTTCTCAATTGCTGCCTACTAATAGTACGACAAGCGGTTCTAATCGCATTTATAAGTTCGATTAAAGTAGTGGGGCGATTTTTATATACCTTCTCTTTTAAAACGCCCCAGAGAAAAAAATCTAAGGGGGTTAGGTCGGGCGACCGAGGTGGCCACCTAATTACAGGACTGTTACGTCCTATCCACCTATTTGGAAACTGTTCGTCGAGCCAATTTCTCACGACTATTGTATTGTGTATAGGGACGCCGTCTAATTGAATGTACATATTTAATCTTTGGTGTAGAGGCAAAGTATGCAACTCCTCCCATAAGTCATTCTGAAGAAATTGTAAAAATGAATTTCCATTTAAATTTTCGTGAAAAAAATACGGCCCAATTCCCAATTATAGTTTCATCAATAATTCCGCACCACACGTTGACTTTGTGGGAATACTGTCTTTTACAGTTTATAACCCAATGCGGATTTTCGTGCGCCCAAAATCTTGAGTTATTTGCAGATACGGTTCCGTTGGTTGTGAATGTGGCTTCATTTGTGTATAATATTTTTCTAATAAAATTTCGGTCGTTTAATACGTTATCTTGAAGCCACAAACAGTACTCCATGCGTCGTTGGGTATCTCCCTCCTCCAGTGTATGCAGTAGTTTTGGTTTAAATGGTATTTTTCCTCAAACATCTCCAAATTTTGCTTTTATTAACGTTCAAATAGGCGCTAGCCCTTCTGATACTTGACTCGGGGTTTTCACGAAAATGTCTTAAAATGTCTTCATATCCGTTATTTCTAATTCTATTGTTTATTTCTTTCTTCCTAGAAACTGATCCTGTTTCTTCGAATATTTGCTTGATTCGGGATACTGTAGAATGGCTTATATTGCGTCCGGGGTTAATATGGTTAAATTCTTGCGCGACTTGTCGCAATGTACGTTCACCTGTACCCACGAGTTTAATTATTGAAACTTTTTCAACTAAAGTTAGTTGCTGTTCAGCCATTTCAAATCAACAAATCAACAATATAACAATGCTAGTTTTTCAAGTCACGCTACTAATTGTCAAATATTTGACATTTGTACGTAAGGTAGTATTCGATTATTTCCAAGACCTACTCATATTTTGAGAAGAATACATATGGATGCATGTCCATTAAAAATTAAAACGTAAAAGTAACTAATATTGTCCTGCGTTTGCTTTCTAACTATTTTTCAAAAAAAAGGGGTTCTTAAAAATACCTTAAAAAATGCCCTAAATTATTATTATGCAGAAAGAAATAAACAGGATAAGTTTCCAAGGCAAAAGAAACCAACAATAGGATCAGAAATAAAGCAATCTCGAGATAACCATTATAAGAGCAAACGCCCATTGAAAGTTGATGAAAGTAAATTTTCGAGATGTTTAAAGAAACATAAAATGACACTATTTAAGTCAAAGATATCCCATACTTAGGTGAAGGAGGATATCAAGTAATGTTTATGGCTTCAAGGTAACGTCCTAAACAACGGAAATTTTATGAGAAAAATATTATACACACAACGGTAGACAAGCTATAGGCTTGTTCCACTTTTAAGCGAGACACCCAAATTATCCCGAGCACCCTGTATACTGTGGCAACGAAAATTTGGTTGGTAGGGTTTTCTGGGGTCCTGATCAAGAATTCGTGGAAATTTTTCGGATAAAAAAATCCCTAATATGACTTTCCGATTTTTAGCTATATAAATTGCATCGTAGTCGGCCACGGTTTCGAATTTCAAGGAACGCGACGTATGTACGAGCTAGATTTTTTGAAGCTGTGTCCAATAAAAAAAAGTTTACTCTAATCGGCCGAACGGTAGACGAGTTACAGGCTTGTTCCACTTTTAAGCGAGACACCCTGTATATATGACACACAATTTATATGCCGCTTACATTATATCAAATAATAGTTTGCAACCAGAACTAATTACTAGAGGTACTAAACTTATATCATTGCAAGTGGATAACGTCAAATTCGCTGAGTTACATATCTGGTTAAGTTACCGAATTGTTTTGGGTTGGAAGGTATTAAGAAAAGTTATTTTCCTCATTTATTTAACACAACAGAAAACCAAACCTATGTTGGGCCTCTTCCGTCTATCGAATACTATGACCCGGACAATATGAAGGAGGACGAAGGAAAAGTGTACATCAAATGGTATACGGATATGTTATGTTTCCAAAAAGAAATTGTTGAATATTGTAGGTATATCGAACGTAGATATTTTGACACAGATCTGTTTAAATTTTAAAAGTTAATAATAAAAGAGGGAAACGTTCACCCTTTTACCAAAGCTATAACACTACCTAACCTGTAACAAAATATTTCGCCGAAACTTCTTAAAACCTAATAGGAATAATACCAAGGAATGGTTACAGATGGTGTGACAATCAGTCTAGAGTCGCTGCTCAGTGGTTTTCCTGGGAAGAACATCATCGTCAAATAAACATTTTGCATGCAACCAAACAGAAGGAAGTGGTTGTTGCTGGTGTTAAAGTTGACAGGATTTGCATCGAAACTAAACAAGTCTTTGAAGTTCATGGTTATTATTATGGTTGCCCTAGTTGCATAAAATATAACCGGAATAGTTTTACTTATGATGATCCTTCAGTGATAGTTAATGAAGGATCATCATAAATAAATCTATTCTGGTTATATTGCGATATGAAGCAACTGTTGCTAAGAGGGCTACGCGTCGTGAAATGGGGTATGAAGTAGAAATGGGAACGCGAATTTAAAAACGTGCCAACACCGAAGATAGAATCATATGTTAAGAACCATCCTCTTTCTTTATTACCGTTAAACCCTAGAGATACATTCAATGATGATAGCACAGGTGCTACAAAATTGTACCATAAAGTTAAAGATACCGAGAAAATAAAATATGTAGATTCATTATATCCTTGGGTTAACAAGTATGGTAAATAGGACACCTTGAAGTTCTTTTAGGTGATGAATGGAATACTTTGGACCTAAACGAAACCGAAGGAATAATATGCGACGATGCTCTTACATGTAGTTGTATCAATTAATTATTGTTTTTAATTAGTTATTGTATTAGTTATTGTTATTATATTAATTACTAATTATTATATGGTGTTGGATGAATTTCCTTGTTTATCACATGTCTTCCATATTATTTCGGTTATAAAAACTCAAGCAGAAATGATAAGCTGATAAGCCGTCCTAAATTGAGAAACGCTTACGTAGACTTTTTTTGACGGAATAGTTATTTGTGCCATTATAATTTAAAAATATATTTGGGCAGGTTGTTACGGGTTTATTTTGTCACCCTGTAAAATGCCGAATTTATGTTATTGCGGCAAGATCTGGACGATTCGGTTCCACAAAATACCTACATAACTATTTCAATTATAATTATTTGTACTTAACATTACTTCATTGATAATAAGAAAGAAAAACATCAATAAATATTATTATCTCAATAATTTCGCTCCAGCTAGAAATGAACGGCTTTATAATTCTATCACCGCCAAGTATGGGCAAAAAGACGATAAGTTTTTGCGGCTTGAAATAAAATTAAAGACGGACTTGGTATTTAGGCTTGAAAGAAAGCAGTCAAAACGCAAAATTGCGGATCTACCCCAGTTAATTAATTAAATAATCCGTTGCACTGCGACCACTGGTTATTGTTGTTGTAGCTAGAACGCAGATTAGTGTCTGGATTTTTGGTGTGAAGTGCAACAGGACTTATAAGAAAGGCCGCACAACATCTCAGGTAAAGCGAATTGTCACATTTTGGTTTTAATGAGAGCCGTTTATATAAATTTGAGGAGGTGAATCTATTCACCCTTACTGCCTTTATTGCCCGCAATAACTCCGTTCATTTCTAGGCCTTTTTTTTTCCTTTGTGATTGTGTATGGTCGTCCATTCTGGGACCGACTTACATATACACCGTGGAGCTAGCAGCCCCAATAATTTGATAACACCCAGTTAGAACATCGGAGATCGCGGAAACGAAACCCCAGCCGCAACTCCAAAATTAGCACGTGGTCACTCCGTGGAGGACTACTTATCACCCAGGATCCTTATACCACCGGACGATAAGGTCATATTTATAATTTATATTATTTTACGTTACCCGTTAGTCGTTCCAAGATTCACCCGGCGGAGCCACGCCCTTAAATGGTTTAACATTTTATTGAAAGAAGCCCTCAAATAATTTATTGCCATTTAACATTACTTTATATTTAACGTTTATACGCTTGTAAACCTCATAGTATATACTACGGGGGGCCTTTTTATTCCTCATATCAATTGTACCAAAATATATACCATTGGTTTGTAACACAAACGGGGACGTACTGGTACGATTCTGTAACCGTTTTGGGTCTAGTGCCACCCCCTATTGCCTATTCTTATTATAATCATAGTTTGACCAATCAAAGCAGTTATTAGTCATAGTTAAGTGAATTTTTTTTCTTTTCATTACAATAAATCTTAAAGTTACTATACTCTTTCGTTATTTTATAATTTTCGTTTAGTTATCGTAGCCTTGATGCACCAGCAGAGATAGAGACTGCACCTCCACGCCCGATCTCACTGAGCTGCCGGACTCTCTGCTAACTTTGCAACCGATCAGTCACAAATAAAAAGGCTATTATAACTAGCAGTCTCGCCCCTTTTAGTTTTTTTTAGTATGCTACTATGTTCAGGAGTGGGCAAACGTAGCAAGACATATACAAGCTGCCGAGAGTAACATGTATGTCTTTGATTTTACTCTACTAATAAAATGTAAAATTCTTTCTCCACAGGAAATTTATCACGCCGTAGTGTTACCAGTGAAATCAAATAACGATTTAATGTATACCGAAGACGAAAGGGCTTTACGTACCTATTGTACGTGGGTACGTGTTGACATTTACGAAATTTGGAAATATAAAATGGAACAATATAATCCGAACTCTAAGAGTTCTGTTTGCGGATCACATCTCTATTTTCCGTAAATTAAAACAGAAATCTTCAGGTTATCCTGCAGATTGTAATTCATACGAAAAAAAGAAAAGTATATTAAGGAATATCTCGAAAAACAGTTAAATTCCCAAGGAAATAGATTTTAATCCAGGTCTCCGTCAAATAGGTAAATCTGTAATCACTTCATTCTGGGGTAAACTAGGCGGCGTCAAAACTAACGAAAACATTATTTTATTGTAAAGTCCCCCCTGTGACATTACATAAAAATGTGGAACAGTTACTAGAGGTTGAAAATAAGAATTTGATTGAAGAAAATAAGAAGTTAAAAAAATGAATATGAAGCATTAAATGCAAAATACGACCAATTAAAGGAAAAATTCAAACGGCTAGTTAAAGCTCACAATGCTCTTATGGAAAAAAAAATTAATTAAATATTACAATTTTCCTAAGTAGTTATATTGTTTAGTCTGAGGGCGGCCACCTTGAAAATGCGCAAAAATTCACCTTGTGTGAGACGATCATAATTAATTAGTAAAACAGTCATTTATATTTTACTCTGGTACGTATTTAACTTTATTAAAATTAAATGAGTGCAGAAATGAACATAACCTCCATAACTTCTTTAGTTGCATGGACATTGTAGATTATTTATTATTAAAAAGATTTAGTACTCTCAGTTATGATGAAAAGCTCATAATTAAACAGAAATCGAGACCAAAGTGTTTGCCGTCTTTAGTTGAAGTGGGTGAAAAACAAAATAGGGGATTTAACGACAATAATTATAGAAAAAACGACTGGCAATGTTTATTTTTCACTAACGACAATTTATCGGTTTGGGGCCGGGTCGGTTTTAACAATTTAAAATATTTAACGAGAGGCCTCGAAAGACACGAAAAATATATTTCATCGTGTATTAAATTTGAAATGTTCGGTAAACAGAATATTGTAAACGCTTTAGATTCTGTTCACAAAACGGAAATACAACATTATAATCAGAAGGTTCGTGAAAATAGAGATATTATAAATAGACTAATCAATGTAGTAATATTTGTATCGTCTCAAGAAATTTTTTTTCGCGGACATGAAATAGTAGATTCTGCTAATCGAGGGAACTTTATAGTTAATAAATTTATTAAAAACATACGATTCAAAATTGCAAAATTTCTTAGATAATGCCACCGTTTTTTCGGGAACCTCTAAAACCATTCAAAACGATTTAATTGAGAGTATTAGTTCAATTATCAAAAGTAAAATTTATGACGAATTAAATAATTTCTCCTGGCAAGTTGATGAAACCACAGATGTTACCTGTAAGTCTCAAATATCGGTACTTTTTAGATACGTAGTGCACGGAGAAGTTGTTGAAAGATTTGTTGGATTTTTTGACGTAACAAGTGGGATACATGCAGATAGTTTGTTTAAATTATTAATTAAAGAACTTGGAAAATTTGACTTAAAAAATTAATTAATTGCTTAACCTATGATGGTGCCGCGGTTATGTCAGGTCATGTTAATGGACTTCAAAGAAAAATAAATGACGTAGCTCCTCAAGCTTATTTTAATCATTGTTACGCACATAAATTAAATTTAGTTTTAAGTAAAGCTTGCAACGACATTCAAGAAGTGCTTTTTTTTTCAAATCTTTCCGAATTTTCCTAATTTTTTTTCCAAATCTACTAAAAGATCTGACGTATTAAATAAAATAATGCAACACAGGATTCCAAGTAATGCTCCCACTGGTTGGAATTTTTTTCCTAGAGCTATCTTTACGATCAAAACTTAGAGAAACTTATTGAGGTTTTTGATTTCATCTCGGATAGCGAGGATTTTTTAAATGATCAACAAATTTTAGGATCCGCTTATGGATTAAAACAATTGTTGTGAGACACAAATTTCATTTTTTTCTTGAAAACCTTAAAAATGATTTTTGAACAAACCGATGTTGTATTCCAAATTTTGCAGAATAAATCAACTGATGTAACATTTTCCAAAAAGAGAATTAATTCATTTTTATCAGAATTAAAAGAATTCCGTAATAATGAGATACATTTCAACAAGTATGCAATTTTTCAAGACATTGACGAAACCTTTAATGATGACCCGCAATCAAAGAAAAGCAAGACATCGAATAATTTTGAAAGAACTGGTTGAAAAATAGAAATTAGAATTTCTGACTTAAATAGTTTGCAGTGGTTCGATTTAGAAAATTCGGATAATTTTACATTGTTCTCCAAATTATTTCCGAATGACTTAATGGACAGTTTAATAAAACAATATCCGATATTTGATAGCGCCTTATTGCGTAATGAACTTTGTGTATTGTACTCCGACCAACAACTTTTAGGCAGTTGGGAAATATTTCGTTAACGAGTTCAAGGTCAAGTAGAAACACGATAACGAAGCCCTGATGGCCAAGTTGCAAGATTTGGAAACCCGGAACGAGGCGTTGAAAAATTACGTTGAAGATATAAGTCCAAAGGTCATTAACCCGAACGAACGACACGTGTTTGCTATAATACAGAAAAATCAGCCGCACGAGTACCCATACTACATCATTGGAACACAGAGAAGAAGTTTTCAGCAATCTTTGAAAAGGGTTCAACCGCATCAAGAACGAGATACCGTATATTTCATGTAAATACAATGATTTTAAACTCGTAAATACACCGATTGAAATTTTTGTAAACGATGTTAATAAAATGCTGGAAATATAAATTTTGTTCTTTTCCCGCCCTCTGTACAGGTGCAGCTCCGAGTTTTACAGAAACATGTCTATACTTATAGTAGCTTTAACAGCTTCTAACAGCTCTTTAGTTTAAAGGTATAGAATAAATACTAATCAACTTGTCAAATATGTTTTGATTTTAAAATCTTATGAACTGTCTCCTGTGTTATCTCTTTTAATTGTTACTCGTGCTGCTTTTAAAGCCGATACGGCCATATTGATACGATATAGACAATGGGATTTGCTTATGCTACCTGCGCTCACGACTGGCACTACAAAAGAAATTTGGGCCATTAAGACTACTTCTGCCATCGAAAGCCCTAGATACGTCCAGACGGCCAAACAAAACAAATTCACAGAACATCCTACGCACTTTGATAACATCGATATTACCAACCATTACCATTAGTTTCCCCAATGAGATGATGCAATTAAATTTTGCAAAGAACGACTATTCCGAAACTCACTACAACTACACCGAGTTTTATCCCAGTTACTCGAATACGCTGCAGAAGAAATCTACTAGATTACGACACCTTTAAGAGTCAAGCTCTTTTCGTCATCGATTACTCGAGGCGAGATGAAAACATTAAATCGTCTACCGTGGACGTAAGATTGGACATTGAAGCCGCACAAGGTTTCCCTGATAATACCAGCGCCTATTGTATAATCGTACACCATTGTATCATGGAGCACCTCCCACTTAGCGAAATCGTCAAGAATCTAGCTTAAAAATACACAACTAAGAAAACGAAAATGCCAGTTGTTTGATAATCGTCGGAAATGAAGGTTGTGGCTGTAGACATCCAGGGTTTTATGTTACTGAGTGTCGGTGGAGGTTATGAATTTTATCGTAAGGAAATAACGATTCAGGATGCATGCCAAGTGAGTCAATATTTAATGAAGCCAAGTATGAGAATAAAAAGCAGGTTAGATATACACTACAAAAATGAGAGTAATTTTTTGTAATTAGTAAAACCAACCATAAAAATTAATGCTGCTTTTTGTCGAGAATTTATTAAAGCTAAACCTAATTCAAACGAAATAATTTCAGATTTTAAATATTTTGACACAAAAAATGCTGTAATAGATTTGGGGACGGATCTAAAAGTTTGGTTTCAAGATAACGTAATTGATAAAATTTTAAACAAACTGGAGGAGTTCCAGGAAAAAGATAGTGGTTGGGCCTTAAACAAAATTATTCGTTTGGAATTAAACATTAACAAATTTGAAATGAGTCACGGAGTTTTTTCCTTTATCAGGCTCCTATTATTGCCTATAAATAAAGAAAAATAAATTTCGTTCACTAAATCATCAATGGATTCGCTTATAAAGTTTCGCTTTATCGACTCTTTTCGATTTAATTTAAAGTACGTATTTTTTAGTTCATATTTCATTTAAAATTTAATGTAAAGTTATGTGCGTTTCTAATTAGAAATTTTTAAACCGATCTGGTAATATAATACAGTCTCCCTTGTATCTAAAGCCTTAACTTAACCGGTTTATATGGTCTTGTAAAATGATAATAGACTTCCGAACCAGACCGGTTAAACTGGTCTTGTAACTGGTTAGCTCTGGTCTATCGGTAGAAGATTGCCTATAAGAACTGACTCGGTACTAAGTAAATTCAGTCAAATAGTTCAATCATGTGGATGTGTTACGTACAAGAAATTGAAATCACTGATTTTAAGAGCGGTGTGCAGCATCTGTTGCAACAATTGCAAAATCTGCAGTTTATTCAGAAGACGAGGCTGTATACGGCATGGGGAGATTTCATTCTAAAGAAGAATGCAACAACTTAGCAGAGAAATATGGAAAAAGTCCTAATTTTTGCAAAAAATGGCGACCTCCTTTATAGGCAAGTTTGCGCATCTTGACGCTCATTGTCCCTACTGAACAACTATTTATAAATCCCTGATTTAGAAGTGTGCATTTATTCAGTTTAAACGATATCTGAAAAAAGAGCGCGTCTCGCGAATTTTACCGGAGAAGAGAAGATTCGCTTGTTGAATATAGTAAAAAAGGATTCACACATCTTGGAATGTAAAAAAACTGACACAGATCTTAGATCTTTCAACTTCCATATTCCATACTTTATAAATTCTGCGTTTTGCGATCGGCAGTGTGGTCAACGTCCCTTATTTCCACTTTTACTGGCAAAATAAATTTATAAATAAATAGGGTGACTGAATAAGTTGTCTTAAATTAACCTGTGCGTGGTAATTGGAAAAGTGGTGCTACAAGCAGTGCTGAAGGGATAAAATGGATAAGTGACTTGCTGATCACACTGAAAAAAAATGGGAGTAATTTTTTGTAATTAGTTAAGTATATTTTACATAAGAATTAAGTGATTTTCTTTTTTCCTAAATCAACCATGTTTATCTACAGAGAATGTAACAATACCATACAAGTTCGGTAAAATTAAATCTCAAATGTAATTTTAAATTTACAGAGCATATCATGTAACATTTTTTAGTGACAAGTAATTTTCTATAATAAATTATGGAATTATACCAAACATTTTTAAAACGCCTGCACAGTGCGCACCTGTGTATTTTAGATTTCGGCATAAACGGTTATACGCACGCAATACGTAAGTTACTGTGTTGTTCAATTATCTACATTTTGCTGGTTTTTTGGCAATTATAGGATTAATGTCCATGCTAGAAGAAGTTAATATTAATAAATTCGTGTGCAGTAAGTATATATTTTATTTATCATAACCTAAAATACAGACTGTAAGATGTTTCAATGCAGATTATGTCTATTTAGATGTTGTACTTTCCTAAATATGATATACATATGTATTTACACATGAACTGGCCCGGGGTATCTTTTCACTGTCTTTATAAATATTGCAATTTAATATTTAAGTCATATTCGAAATTTAAACAACACAAATAGATTTCACAATTCGCTTAAAACTGTTGTACAAAACGAATCTGCAACTATCACATGCAATGTTTGCAATCACAAAACGCAAAGTACATTTGTATGTTCATGTAAAGAGCAAGACTAAAGTTAAATGTCCTTTTCCTAACATAGTAAAAACCAGAACTATTTTAATAATGTGGGCAGTCTTCGATCACATTTTGTTCATTATATATGAAAGGAAAACTAATAAAGGTTTGGTGACAATATCGTCAATTCAGAAATAAATGTTCTTCAGTGCAGTAATGATACTGATGTTATTCAAACATCCTGTATATATATTTTCGCACTATCTATATATTATTTTATAACTATTAACTTATAAATGTATTTTATTATTATGCTGACAAGAGAAAATCGCCTACTGAGTTGTTAGCTGATAATACATCATATAAAAAGCCAACCAGCCGCTCAGGAGGACGACTATAGATTAAATCTTCATGATGTTAGTGTAATTAAGCAATAAAAGTGTTTCTTCAAAAACGTATTATAATTTAAGTTATCTACGGTAAAGTGTTGCTGAAATTCATTGGACTAGAACAGCTAGGGGTTGGTCAACTAGCCGCAACTTCCCTGTAGAAAACAAACCAATAACTGGCGCAGTTCTTCAAGTTCCTAGAGCCACAACTTCCGGAAAAGAACCACACGAAGGAACGCTACACAGGACGACTCTACATCAGGAAACCTGTTGTCTACTCCAAGTTCTTTCCTAGATCCTATAATTACATTTTTTTGTGCTAACAGAAGTGAATCTATTTTCCATTAATTTTAAGCAATTAGAATTAAGACTTTTGCCACCATAGTCAACACACTAGTAACGAACTCAGCATTATTCTGTTAGGAGTGGGCATATTGATGCCTAACAGAGCTATGTGAAACAATGTTGAGACTACAAGATAAAAAATTATGTTGAATAGGAATTTTCCTTTTTTTTTAACAAAGTAAATAAATAAATAAGTGGTTGTTCCTTAAACTGTTAAATTAACGTTAAATCAATGAAAGTAGTCATAGAGGCAAAAACAATTGCCATAATCAATAAAGAAATTGAGAAAAGAATAAATAATTTAACCCTTTCAAAAATACTAGTGAAAGACAATTGAAATTTCTCTATAGCAAAAACGAGGAATTACCTAAACTCGTTATAAGTCAATAATTAAATAGTTTTAATGCCGAAAGTTCCGTTAATTCGACCAAGTCGTTTTAACCAAGAATTGGATGAACCAATCGTTTTACCCAGTACCTCTCAAACAGAAGATATAGTTACACATGCTTTATTTGTTAATCCTATACCGGAAAACAAATTAGAAATGAATCAACCTGTAGATTACGCTCTTGTGCGTATGTACATTGAAAATATTCCTAAATTTAATGGAGAAAATCCCCAGCTCCTACAAAAATTTATTCGTGCTGCTGACGACCTCTTTTTAGCTTTTCCATCAGAAAATCAAACTTTTAAATCATTTCTTCTTACATCAGTAAAAGCTAGATTAATAGGACAAGCAGATTTGTCGATATCTTGCCGATTAGAATTAGATAATTGGAACGCGTTGAAACAACTATTATTAGAATTATTTGGAGATGGCCTTACTATCTCTTCATTACAAAATAAATTAATGTACATTCAACCAGATAGTAAATTATCACCAAAGCTTTTAAGCCAAGAAGTCATGAGTATTTTAAGTAATTTAGTTGCAAAAATCAATGAACAAAATCGGCCCACTGAGGAAAAACAAGCTCAAGTAAATATTTATTCCGAAATGGCCCTAGAAACATATACGCGGTGTTTAAAAGGTTTACGAAATAATATGTTACAAGGAAATGTAAAATTTGTTTGGAAACAAAATACAGAGCAGGTAAGTCGTACAATAGGTAACATAATACATAAATCTCCACCAAGTTAATAATTTTTAAGATATGCATAACAATTCATTTAATAATTTATTTTTCCGATAGCCTCTTGGGAAGATGTTGTTCCATTGTACGAGCTCGATGTTGGAGATAACGACACAAAAATGTTAAATCGACTTACAAACGAACATATTTATCAAACTCAAATGAGAAAAATGAAATAAAAAATGCAGCGCAAGTTTTTTCTCAAAGAGTTTCGTCAATAATGCGTGGTATAGTAAGACTTGGTATGTGCATATTTATATTTTAATCGAATAACATTTTTCTATTGTTTAATTTTTCTTGATTTAGGTAACGGTCAACTTCCTGATAGTGCAGCAGATACTGCAGACTTCCTCTTATTTGTTGACAAGGTATTCGACAGTGTCAATGCTTCGACAATTAGTGCAGGACATGGGAAGTTATTAAGATGTGCTGTTATTGAAGATTCACCTCGCATCAATTTTTGGTACGAAGCAACAAATCTGATTTGTACTGTGAACTTTTATTCACAGAAGAGACAGGAATATATACCACCTACTATAAAAAATTGGACAAAGACGTTGCGCGGATTTATTTATTTATATTGTGAGCGAGATGAATCAGAAGGGGCTTTAGATTCGTTAAAACAATTTTTAATTGTTGATGACGTGGATGCAGAAATGGTCACTGTTGCAGCTGAACCTGCAGATCCAAATTTTAAATTATATATTGCTGGAATTTTGGCTAGAAAAATTTTCAAAAATGTTCAAAATTGTATAATTTGTCGTAGTCAGTTAATAAATACAGGGAGTGAACCTGAACATCAATTCTTGGAGGCTAGGGCTTATAGTTCAAGGACACTTATACGTCCTAAAACTCAATTTTCAAAGTACTTTAGCGAATGTAATAATGTCATACATCATTATCTACCAAGAATTTGCACACAACTTAGGACAAAAAACAGGTTATTAATTTGTTGCTGCAACATATTAATTTTATATTATTTTAATTGTCCAAATCACAATTTACCACAATTATTTACTGATAAATTTACATTTTTCTACATTGACACATGGGTAAAGAATGTGAATCGCATATTGAAAGGCATTCATAACAAACAGATTAATGATATAAATTTTGTATTTGACTTAGTATATTCAATGTATAGTTTTACTTAATTCTTAGATTGATTTTTTTCAGTATTAATATTTATACATTTCTATAAATTAAGGATTTCTACTTATATTTCATATAATAAACTTTCTTTCAACATGTAACCTGAAAATATATTAAATTTAGTAACGTAAACCTCTACACCGAAAGGATTGGTTAGTAGTTTCTACATCAAATAGTGCATTAGTATTGACGTTTTGAACATTTTTCTACTTTCATCAGCAACAGTGTCTATGTTGCTTTGGTATGTTATTTCTGTCCTTATTTACAGTTGCTCAATATCCACTAAGTAAAGAAATCATTTAAATAATAATAACAAATATTTGCAGGCAGTTCCTGTTCACATATGCTGTTTATATTTTTTAATTTTTATTTAAATATATACATATAAATTTTAAATGCATGTATTATTTATGTTTATGTTGTTAATATTTTTTTAAATTTTTATTTAATTATATACATATAAATTTTATATACATACAAATTTTAAATGGAGATTTTGGTAATGATTTTTTAGAAGTCGACTTCAACAGAAAAACTAGGCGAAATGACTGTATTCACATATCTCTTTCACCTATTAGAGATAAGAATAAACCAATTTCAGCGAAAAAGTATAACCGCTTACAAAAACTTTTAAAGTGGGTACCAAGAAGATTCCATGACTATTATAAAAATTTAGAGTATGGAAGAGACGAAGATGAATAAATAAAAAATATGTATATTTTTTTGTATTACTAGGAACCAAACTCTTAATGTTACATTTCCTTTATAATTAATGAGTAAATGATTTCATCAAAAAATATCTCTTTTTCTCCTTTTGGATTTACTATACATGTTATGTCCATTAGAATTATGTCAAATCCATCTCTTTGGATTTAATATGTATATTAAATCCTTTCATAAATTTTTTTGTCTATACAAAACTATGTTGTCACAAAAACAAAAAACAGACGCAAGCAGCTAAAACTGGTATTATGTTCCTTGTTTTAATACTTACGACTATTTCAAATATAAACTACGACCCGAATTGTCGTAAAGGGTGTTTTATAATTTGAAAATATTTAAAATTAATTCACTAAAACTGCTCTACTGAAAAATTGAGTTTTTGGACTTCACATAGTCTGGTTCTGGTGTACAGATATGTATTTACACAGGGACTGGCTCGGGGTATCTTTTCACTGTCTTTATAAATATTGCAATTTAATATTTAAGTCATATTCGGAATTTAAACAACACATAAACAGATTTCACAATTCGCTTAAAACTGTTGTACAAAATGAATATAACAAGGTTCTAACTGCTATTTACTATGGAAATTAATGACATTTAGTGACATCTAGCCTTCGTAGGATAACTTAGAATAAATACAGAGTTCTATCTGTCGCGCATATTCCCCATTTGTATTTCTCATGGTTGTATCTACATACATTTAGAACTTTGTTATTCGAAAACAATAGTTACACCGTGGTTACAGTAAGACGGTAATAACGACTGCTTGCATTATAACCTTAAAAGTGAGTGTATGTGGTATTTGTATAAAAATTGGCTCTGTGCCAAAATTTTTGAGTTGTCATGAATAGAACAACATTAATGTTAAAAATGGGTAAGTATTAACTGCCTTAAAATACGGTTAATAAGTGCGTTAGAAAATTTGAGAGATTTTGTTACATTAGTTTCATTATTTTAGCTCGTGACAAATGGAATGAAATCCCATTTGCCGGCAACAGCAATGATGGCAAACATTTAACTGTATCTCAAACGCCAGAAATCACTAAGGATAATAACGTTATAACCAAAAATGATACTTATTTTCATTTAATACAAGAAATGATAGAAAACGCAGAAGTAATTATGGATTGCGGTCGGTCAACCTTCTACCGCCTCTACGTTCATCACTTCCAAACTTCCAGAGCAGTGTACTAAAACAAATTCAGAAGACATAGCTCAAGAAATCGATGTAGAAACAAATTTGGTTCAAGTAATAAAATAAATTACAACAATAATTAGACACACATAACATTCTCTTTTCTACTTTTAGCTTAACGAATTAGATATTCAAAATTATGAAAAAAATACGCTATTGGAATCTGCAGAAATCACGACAATAATTATTTCTGAACTAGAAAAAACAAACCAAGAAATAGACATAGAAACAAATAATGTAGTGCAGGTAATATAATTTTATAATAATTAAAATGAAAACGTATAATCCTATTTTTTAGCCTAATGCGTTAGAAATTCAAAAGAATGTACAAAATAAAATAACCCAAAACTTTATGGAAAGTTTAGAGCCAGGAGAAAAGCAAGAGCACGAAATACATACGACATGTAATTTAGAATCACTTCAAAATGATGAGCCGAGAAAAGGAAGAGAAAGTACTTGTAAGAAAGAATGTAAACCAGAAACATGGAAAAATAATATACGGAAAAATCTTTGCCAAACAGGTAAAGAGTATATTAGCACAAGAGGAAACAGGTTAACAAAAAAACTATAGTGAATAAAAAAGATTGTCTAAATACTTGCAAATTCCAATGCAGCAAAAAAATTGGGGAGAATGCCAGAAAAAATTTGTTCCATTACTACTATGAATTAAATCAAAATGAAAAGTATGTGTTTCTTAAGCAAATAACAGAAAAGTATATTAAAGGGCGCAAAACTACGGAAGGTGCATCGCGTCGTGCCTATTCATTCAAATATTTTTTTTAAAGTTCAAGAGGAGAAAATACAAGTATGCAAAAATTTTTTTTTAGAAATGTTAAATATTTCGCAAAAACCCGTATATACTGTACATTCTGTTGATCACGACGTTCCAAAAAAATATATGAGGGGAAAGACCGGAGAAAATTAAGTAATGAGAAAAAGCATATTGTTATTGACCATAGTAAAAATGTAGTCGAGTCTCATTATTGTAGCCACAATAGTAAGAAAAAATACTTAGAAGCCACATTAACAATTCCAAAAATGTATGATTTGTGTCTTAATTATTGAACAGAAAATAACACAGAAAACCCAGTTAAACTTTCAATGTACAGACACATTTTTTGTACCAATTTCAACTATAGTTTTCATAAGCCTAAAAAGGACATTTGTGAGACTTGCTCCACCTATTATTTGAAGAAAAAAGAAAACAAGCTAGGACACACTGAAGAAGCTATGGAAAGACATTGCAGAAAAGGAGGCTATGAGAAAAGAGAAAAAGAATGATAAGAAAAGTGACATTCCCGTTTTATGTTTTGACCTGGAAAATGTTATAACTTGTCCCAAATCTTTTATTGGAAACTACTTTTATCTGCAGAAATTGAGTATGTACAATTTAACAGGTCATTTATCCACAACAAATAAAGCATATTGTGTATTATGGATTGAAACCCTTCAGGGTCGAACTGGGAATTGCCTGGCCAGTGCCTTTAGAAATATTATTGAGTAGGTTTTAGAAGATAACCATTTCAATGAACTTATTACTTGGAGTGACAGCTGCGTTCCCCTAAATCGCAATTCCCACATATCTTTTAGCGTTTTAGATTTTCTTAGAAATCACCTGAATCGTTTAACTATGAAATACTCCATTCCTGGGCATGGCGCTGTACAAGAGGTAGATAATATTCACAGTCAAATTGAGAGGCACATGTCACAAATAGAATTTTTTTCACCTCTGGCGAATAAAAAAATCCATTTGTAGTCATTCAGATGAAAGAATCAGACTATGAACTATGAAGAGTGTTCAAAACAATTGAAGTATGATAACATACCATTTACTAAAGTTTGTGTTATGTAATTTTCCAAAACTGATTTAACAGAGGTATGCCTCAAAAGAAGTCACACAGATAATGAATTTGTTAAAGTTTTAATTTTCATTAACTTGTAGTTACTTTAGTTTTAATTTGTAATACATTTGTTTTAATTAAAAAAATCTAATAAAACCTTTCAAAATATACACATAGAACTTTGCTTTAATACTGCGATTTATTATCAATAGACTTATTTATTTATTTAACATAGTTGTAAATGACAGTTAGAACCGTGTTTGATTAAATATTTTTAGAAAATTAATTTAACAAGGTTGTATCTTTATTTATAACATGCACTTTCGAGTTTTAGATGAAGTCGTATCCATAATACTTTAGAAATAAATTTTTTATAAGAATACTTTGGAAAAATAAAAATTATCACAGTTTAATATCATTTATTTTATAACAGATTAGTAGTTATGCAAACTTTAGTCTTTGATTTCTCGAAATGGCTGAATGTCCAGATAGAACTTTAGACGATATATCGAAAAAACTATTAAAAAATCTTCTCTTTTCTCTTCTTCTATAACTCGTTTACCTTTACGTTCCCATATTTGCTATTTATTGCACGCATAGCCTGCGGTAAACCAAAAATGTACATTTTTGAAAAATTTAAAAATATTAATTATTTTTCGAGATATATCGATTCTTTGAAAAAAAGGCGCTCTCAAAAATTGGCTAGATCTTCTCAGCGGATATCCCTACAGTAACGATTTTCGGTTTATTTTCTTCGTAAAGAGTTATATTATCATGCTGTTAAAAAATGTTGACGATTTTATTAATTTTAAGGATCAAAAAATGACTNACATTTATGCATTTCATATTTAATGGCGTATTGATAATGACATCAGTGTTATCCAAACACCCTGTATATATATTTTCACACTATCTGTATATTATTTTATAACAACTATTTACTTATAAGTGTCTTTTATTATTATGCTGACAATAGAAAATCGCCTGCTGAGTTGCTAGCTGATAATAAATCATATAAAAACCCAACCAGCCGCTCAGAAGGACGACTATAGATTCAATCTTCATGATTTTAGTGCAATTAAGCAATAAAAGTGTTTCTTCAAAAACATGTTATAATTTAAGTTATCTACGGTAAAGTGTTGCTGAAATTCATTGGACTAGAACTGCTAGGGGTTGGTCAACTTCCGTGTAGAGAACAAACCAATAACTGGCGCAGTCGGAACCGGATTTTGTACCAGAGGCCATTCTAGTTGAAGAACAAGAAGAACCTGTTTATTGCTGCAGTATTCTTCAAGTTCCTAGAGCCACAACTTCCGGAAAAAAAACACACGAAGGAACGCTACACAGGACGACTCAACATCAGGAAACCTGTTGTCTACTCCAAGGCTCCGCTGTATTTCCAAAAGTAAGTCCTTTCCTACGTCCTATAATTGCATTTTTTTTGTGCTAACAGAAGTGAATTTATATTCCATTAATTTTAAGAAATTAGAATTAAGACTTTTGCCACTATAGTCAACACACTAGTTATGAATTCAGCATTATCCTGTTAGGAGTAGGCAGATTGACTCCTAACAAAGCTAAGTTAGCCAACGTTGAGACTACAAGATACAAAATTTTACCTTGAATAGGAATTTTTTGAAACAAAGTAAATAAATAAATAAGTGGTTGATTCTCAAACTGTTAAATTAACGTTAAATCAATGAAAATAGGCATAGAGGCAAAAACGATTGCCATAATCAATAAAGAAATTGAGAAAAAGAAAAAGAATAAACAATTTAACCCTTTCAAAAATACTAGTGAAAGACAATTGCAATTTCTCTATAGCAAAAACCAGGAATTAACTAAACTAGTTATAAGTACGACAAATTTACATATAATTAAAACAGAAAGTCAATAATTAAATAGTTTTTAATGCCGAAAGTTCCGTTAATTCGACCAAGTCGTTTTAACCAAGAATTGGATGAACCAATCGTTTTCCCCAGTACCTCTCAAGCAGAAGATATAGTTACACCTGCTTTATTTGTTAATCCTCTACCGGAAAACAAATTAGAAATGAATCAACCTGTAGATTACGCTCTTGTGTGTATGTACATTGAAAATATTCCTAAATTTAATGGAGAAAATCCCCAGCTCCTACAAAAATTTATTCGTGCTGCTGACGACCTCTTTTTAGCTTTTCCATCAGAAAACCACTTCAACTTCATTTCTTCTTTCATTAGTAAATGCTAGATTAATAGGACAAGCAGATTTCTACATATCTTGCCGATTAGAATTAGATAATTGGAACGCGTTGAAACTATTGTTAGAATTATTTGGAGATGGCCTTACTATCTCTTCATTACAAAATAAATTTATTTACATTCAACCAGATAGTAAATTATCACCAAAGCTTTTAAGTCAAGAAATCATAAGCATTTTAACTAATTTAGTTGCAAAAATCAACAAACAAAATCGGCCCATTGAGGAAAAACAAGCTCAAGTAAATATTTACTCCGAAATGGCCCTAGAAACATATACGCGTTGTTTACCCGTTCAATATAAACAATTAATTAGAACTAGAAACATCACAAACATTACTGAGGCGATACAAGCCGTTACCGTGGAAGAACAATTTGAAGAATCTTCTCGAAAATCAAATCAAAAAGTATTCCTACAAAAACCTAGAATAAACACACCAAGACCAAATCCATACCATCAACCCACTCATGCCTTACCAACCAATAAAACAACCAACATCTACCCCAATATTAGGTATATCCACTACACAAACCCAACAGAATAAATCCTTTCAACAACCGTTCAGAACAAAAATTTAATCAAACAATATCCTCTATTAAAAGACTATATTACTGGCCCTTGTTAGATAACGACGTAAAGAATTTCATTAATGAAAGCGTACGATGCCAGTCAGCGAAACATGAAAGAAACCCAGTAAAGATTATATATCAATTAACTCCTACACCTTTACAGCCACTACACTAAATTACATATGGACATTTATTTTATCGACAATTGTAAATTCCTGACATTAATTGACCCTTTCTCCAAATTAGGCCAGAACATAAAAATTGAAAGGAAAAATACGTTAGCTATAATCAATGCCTTTCTTAAATTTGCCAGTTGTTTTAACTTTCCAAAAGAAATCATTTGTGATAATGAACAAGCTTTTAATTCTCAACTTTTCAAAGAATTAACACTCATGCACTCGACCAAATTCTCCGGTCGAACGTTTTCACTCTACTTTCACAGAATATTACCGTTCACTAGCCATTGAAAAACCCCATTCCACTACAAAGAAAACACCATTTGAAATTTTATGGCCCTAACCTATCCCTTTTCGATATGTCAGACAAACAAGTTTTTAACGATTACCGTGAACAACATAAAAATTACGTCGATACGATAAACACTCAAGTTCACGGTGAAATTGAAAAACAAAAAGATAAAACAATAACAAAAGCAAATGAAAAACGCGAAGAACCGGTAGATGTTCATTCAGACACTGAAATCTATGTTAAAAACCCGAGTTACTCAAAATCACGTCCTAAGTTTTCAAAACGTACAAGTAATTTCACAAAACTCTCCCTTTCATGTAACCACTAATAAAGGACGAATTCATAAACAACAAATTAAGAAAAAAAGGAAAGTATATCCAAAATCACAAAATAAAGAAATTATAATTCAGGAAGCTAAAGAAAACGAAATAATTCCTCAAAATTCTCCCCCTCAACCCCTTCCATATAAAAAGGTACACCCTACCATTACTAAATAAGACTTAGACAAAGAATTTAGACACACCAGAACGTTAGAAATAAATACCAATCAGAGAGAACCTTCCCAATTAAATCCTCAATGTTTCGAAAATCGGTACATTACATCCAAACATTCTGTTTCAGATGTACCTTCTACTACTGTACGTCGCTGTCCTGCCAGAAATTTACCCCCTTCAAGTAGAAGAAATAAAAACCCATTTACTGCCGACACTCCTTAGTCTGAAAACTAAAGTCATGTCTCATCCTCATTTCTGTATCACTAAATATTCCAGAAGAGCAGACTCGTCGGGAGCGTTCTCTTGAGAGACAAAGGGAGAGAGAACGAGAAAGGGAACGTGAACGTCGGGAAGCGGAGCAGTTAAGGGAAAAGGAACGAGAAGAGGAGAAGCTGAGAGAAAGAGAATTTGAGCGTGGCAGAGAACGCGAAAAGGAATAGACATCAAAGTCCAAAAGTTGGCATCAGAAGTAAGAAATTGTTCTAAAATAATAGTAGTATCTACCTTCATGTTTTATTATGTTTAATGGATACGCAATCGTCCAAAGAGTTCGAGAAACTATTAACTCCTTCAGAAAAAATTTTAATAAATTCTTTAAAACGTATTGTTGTGCAAGGGAAAAGGGGAAGAGGAGTCCCCGTGTTATTCAATAAATTAGCTACAGAATGTTTAGATTTACTAATTACAAAGAGGAATTGTTTCTTCAACACTTACAATCCGTTTTTATTTCCTGTATGTGGAACAGATACATGCATAAGCGGTTATCATGTGCTACGAAAACATGCCGCAATTGCGTTAGGAGACGCAAAGAAATAGTCGCTTTTAACATCTACACGGCTTAGAAAACATTTAGCCACAATTTGTCAAATTTTAAATATGGGACCATCGGAACTCGAGCAATTAGAGAAATTTATGGGACACACGAATAAAACACACGAAGAATGATACAGATTACCTTCGGATATATACCAAACTGCAAAAATTTCAAAGTTATTGCTGTTGCCTCAACGCAATACTATTAATCTGTTGCAAGGTACAAATATTAATGAAATTGAAATTGACGACAATATTTTAGAAAATGCTCCGTGTACAGTGCAGATTACGACACACCCTAGCAAAGAGAAAACCAAAAGGCGCTTATTACCATGGACGAAAGAAGAAAAACAGGTTACAGAAAACTTTTTTAAAACTCACATTACTCAAAAAATACCATAAAAAAAACAGAAGTTGAAAATCTATTAGAACAAAACACTGGCCTATTTTCGGGAAGAAATCTATGGTGGAAATCTATTAAAAATATTTGTCCAAAATAAGTATGGACTCTTGAAATAAAATGGTATTATTAACTTCGATTGAAATTGTCATCGTTTTACTATATGATATTTTGTTAATAAACTGACTACTGTTACTTTTTATTATTATTTTACTGTGGACTTGTTTTCGTATAACAAAAAATGTAAAAAAATATGAACACCCCCTAAATAAACCGGCTCAGATTTGAGCTATTCGGGTAGGTGGTGCCAGAAGTACGTACGATGTTCTCTAATAAAAATGCATATAACTTTTTTATGCTTGTAGTTGGGGCCAAAATTCCTAAAAATTATAAAAATTTAAAGATATTTAGACCAGTACTGGTACGGTTTATATGGAGACTTTAAGATTATCATCAACAAGAACACCGGCTACTTTAATGCTACAAAGCTATGCCAGGATGGTAGAACGGATTTTATACATTGGCTACGTAATTAATAGGCGCTGAAAAATTACGTTGAAGATGTAAGTCCAAAAGTCATTAACCCGAACAAACGACACATGTTTGCTATAATACAGAAAAATCAGTCGCACGAGTACCCATACTACATCATTAGAACACAGAGAAGAAGTTTTTAGCAATCTTTGAAAAGTGTCCTAGAGCGCAGTTCATAGCAGATTTAGATTATAACCCCAACGGTATCAACCTGTTCAACCGTATCAAGAACGAAATACCGTATATTATATGGAAATACTATGATTTTAAACATGTAAATACACCGATTGAAATTTTTGTAAACGATGTTAATAAAATGTTGGAAATATAAATTTTGTTCTTTTCCCACCCTCTGTACAGGTACAGCTCTGAGTTTTTACAGAAACATGTCTATACTTATAGCAGTTTTAACCGCTTCTAACAGCTTCTTTTGTTTAAATGTATAGAATAAATGCTAATCAACTTGTTAAATATGTTTTGATTTCAAAATCTTATAAACTGTCTCGTGTGTTATCTCTTTTAATAGTTATTCGTACTGCTTTTACAGCCGCTACGCTTATATTGATACCGTATGGACAATGGGATTTGCATATGCTACCTGCGCTCACGCCTGGCTCTACAAAAGAAATTTAAGAATCAGGCTCTTTTCGTCATCGATTGCTCGAGGCGAGATGAAAACATTAAATCGTCTACCGTGGATGTAAGATTGGACATTGAAGCAGCACAAGGTTTCCCTGATAATACCAGCGCCTATCGTATAATCGTACACCGCTAAGAAAACGAAAATGCCAGTTGTTTGATAATCGTCGGAAATTAAGGTTGTGGCTGTAGACATCCAGGGTTTTATGTTACTGAGTGTCGGTGGAGGTTATGAATTTTATCCTAAGGAAATACCAATTCAGGATGCATGTCAAGTGAGTCATTATTTAATGAAGCCACCTATGCGTTTTTATGAATTATCCAGCGTGAATAAGAAGCAGATTAGATATACAGAACGAAATATCCACGGCATCCGCTATTCGTCTGGAAATGTAGAATATAGTGCTCTGAACGCCATACTACTGGGTAATTATCTGTTGAGTGCTGATATAATTTATGTAAGGAGAAGGCTGGATTATTTAAAGAAAATACTATCGCAATTGGTTCCTTCAAGCCAGCAGCACTTAACCAAAGTGGTAATGGTCGAAAAATTTGATTAGTGGTGGAATAACCCCCACCGTTTTTTTTCCAAGTAGATGTGCTGCGTTGTTCATATCATATGAATCAAAATAAAGTAGTTAGATGCAGCAAGAAGAACTGTGAAGATCTTTTCCGTTGGGTATACAATTTATTGCCGCAATAAAGAAGAAAACATACTTTCGACGAATTTAAAAATCAAGTGTATATAATGAAAACGTGGACTTTTGGATCTACTACAGCTCGACGTAGATACTGGGAATATTTCGCTGCAGTCCGACTTAGATTTAAGAGAAGAAATGAAACGACTTCCAAAATTCTCGAGCCTCTATTAGTTGAACATCTTGAAAAAAATCGCCAATTACAATCTGATATAGCGCGACATGTCAACCAGTGTAAAATGACTAAACAGTTTCAAAAGATGAACCTTCAAGACAAGTGGGATGATGTATATACGAATCCACATCGATTTTCTGCAAGAAGAATGCACCTACATCTACAAGAATTGTACCTTATAATGTTATATTTTATTTTTAATATGCTTAATATATGTTTACTTGTCCTTTTTTGTTTAATTTCCTCTCCCCTCTATCTTTCAAGTATAACAAAAAAGGAGCAGTTATAAGAGTTTGCAAATCGTTATGTAGCTCATTAGTACTACAAAATGTGTTGTACGTACATGATATACACAACGTACACGAAATGTATGTGTGCTACAGAAATGCCAGCGAGAGATACGTGTTCACATACGTTCACTCAGATGAGACACACTATAGTTAGTGGCGGGAAGATGAGAGTTTTTACATCGAAAATTCCAGAACATTCTAAATTCTACAAATTGAGAATAACGTTTCAAGACAAGTCGATTGGAGATTTCGATGCCTGAAGATCGTTACCTATTTTAAACTACTCCGATTATGAAGATGTATACGCAGACGCTCTCATCGGGCTGTCTGAGAATAAGAAAACAGACATGAATACAATTTATGGGCTTCTTTATTTTATAATAGTTGCTAAGATTGCACTATACTTGTACTGAAGAGTATCGCAAAATTCATTTAAAAGTATTACGGCTTGAGATCAGTATAAATTAATTAAATAATATTACATATTCTTCATTATATCATAGTCAAGTGTAGCGATAAGGAGCGTAATGTCTGGTAGGAAGCCAATCGAAGTAATGCCAAATTCCGTTCCTGAGGACGAATGCTGGGGATCGCCTGAAAAGGTTTGTCGAATATGTCGAAGGCGAGAACGAAATGTAATTTTTCTACCTTGCAAACACTTGGAAGTCTGCTGGATTTACGGGATACATATAAAATTTTGTTTTTTTTTTGCTTTACTTTATGCCATAAAAACTTGATGCTACTGTAGTAATTTAACTCTGTATAAAGGCTATAAAAATAAAAATAAAAATAAAAATAAAACATCTATTTCTTGTTTCATTTTCCACCTTAATAAAAAAGTTATTTCTACGCGCATACGGGTTCGAACCTTAACCTCAAGCAGCATGTATTTCGATAGTAATAGACAATTTGAATCTTGGGTTTGGCATAAACGCAATGAGCTACTTCGACTTTAAAAATGAGTATGTTTAAACTGATATAAAAACTTAGCTAACATATGTGTGTATAGCACTAGCCTATCTAGTGATGACCTTGGCAACTTCTACGCTCTCCGCAGACCGCCGCCATCTTGTTAGCGACCTATTGTTGTAGACCCAGAGGCTACTATGCAAATTAACGGACAAAATCGCGCTTTACGCTTTTATACCACTTTTATATTTATATGAAGCCGTGAGCCAATTAGATTTCAGTATTTAATTCTTCGCCGAGCCGCGGACCAATCAAAATCGAGCATCGAAACCCTCAGTTTAATTTTACTAATTCTGACGAATTCTTCTGGAAAGTTCTAGAACAATGACGAAATCTTCCAAAAAAGTTGCGAAACATGATGTCATGATTTCTAAATACGCAATAGTTTAGGGAAATTCACCCTTAAGGACATAAAAATTGTATATAAAAGGGATGGATTTTTAGGGATGAAATCAGTTTACCACCAAGTTTATCTTCGACAAGTCTACAAGGTAGTAATCGTCCGAAAGTACGAGATATAAAGTGATATGTCTACAAAATTAGTTTTCATCCGCAGTCCGGGATATAAAGTGATATAAATCTACGAAAGTGACATTGTCCTGGTTGCTCCGAGTTTTTATCAGCCTTCGACATACGAATTCAGTCTGTACATAATTACTCGTATTTTCTAATTACCTTCAATAATTAAAGAGTTGGTTCGGATCTCAAACCGACGAAGTTAGTTGTGCAGTTTTCGGGAAAAAGCTGAAAAGTTACATATAGAGGATTACATAAAAAAAGGTTAGTAAAGCTCGGCGATTTTTTTGTAATTAGTTGAATAAGTTTTAGTAACGTTCATTTTCATATACGGTCTGGTAAATGGTAGTTTGAATTTTGTTGTTTCCTGGATTTTCTTTGCAGAGATTATTCCAGTGATTACGATTTCTTATATTTGTTAGATTAATAGGTTTTTAACAGTGTTAATCTCAGTGTAATTTTTCTAATTTAGAAAAATATTAGTTGTACCGTGTTTATTGTAATATATTTTACACATTTTTCATAAACTTGTTTTTTCTGAAGAAAACCTTCTCAAGTATTTTTAATAATAATAATTTTTTTAAAACCTCTTATTGTCCTCTGGGTCAGAACAGGTACAAACGTATGTATTAGTAAATTTTCGAGTATCCTGTACTCTAAATACAAAATATTAATTTTAGTGTCCCTTGTACCATATTGCCCACTTACATCACACAGTTAGTTCATTTACTGATTCATAGATGGGCGCTAGTAGTATTGTAACAACTATTGCCTAACCTACAAATTCAGTTCTTCCGTAAAGTGTTGCAAAGTGCTGTTAGCATATTGAGTTATGGGTAAGTATGTGAAAATAAAAATGTATAACATATTTGTCGTATGGTGTAAAAACTTGTTATGTAGTTAGTTTTCCGTTTTTGCAAAAAAAAATAGGGAAAAATTTACGGAAAACAGTTTGTTCCTCATATGGAACAATGGTCAATAATAGATAATATTGTGTGTACCTATTATGGAACAACAGACTATTATTTCATAATACATATTTTTGCAGATATGGATGATGACAGTGATACTGATCAATTGGATGATGTGATGACGACTATATTCCAGAAAATATTGATTTGGAGAGTTATAGTTGGAAGCTGGTAGAAGACAAAATCATATTGCCTCTGCCTAATTTCTCTAAGTCACAAGTTGAAGATGAATCTCCTGAAATAGGTCGCCCTATTCATTACTTCCAGTTGTTTCTTACCGACAACATTGTGGACCACATAGTGTATCAATCAAATATATTCTGTCCAACAAAACAAACCACTTTGTCTGACAAAGTATAAGTTGGAAGTATTTGTAGGTACACTTATACAGTGTCCCCCTAAAATCGTGCACAAATTCATTATTAGGTACACGAAAGAAATTATTAAACATTCCCGAAACAGGTCGATTTTGACGTCATCACAATTTTTTTTAAATGAACACCCCACTTTTTTTCCAATTTTCGGATTGCCCTAACTGAGCCGATTCCAAAAATATATCACAAGTTGCTTCTAGTTGTTACAGGGAGGTCAACAGTACCCAAATTATTTACAAATAAATAAACGTACTAAAAATTGAATCAAATCACCACATATCATTTTAAAATGTCATTATTTTTTGCTATAATTTCTTTGATGCTTTTTTAATTTTATCTGCCTGATAGAACGTGCTCAGCCTGTATTTCTTGCAAGCAATCATTTTTAAATAGTTTGTTAAGATTGTACAAGTAAATCCATTTTGAATGATTCTTCCTTAAAATATTGAGTATTATTGAATTAATTAAAAAACATGATTCTAAGTGAAACCGAAAGGATTGAAATTCTTATGATGATCGGATATGGTGATAGAATTCGAACTCATGAGGAATTTTGTGTTTTGTTTAATGAAATTCATCCCAATCGTCCGCCAATAAATCGATCCACGGTTAGCCGAACTGAAGCAAAGTTTCGAAATCATGGTCATGTTAAAGATATGCCCAGATCTGGCCGACCGACTGTAGATGAAGAAGTGCAGTTACAAGCCCTTTTGACCATTCATGAAAACCCGCAATCCAGTCTGAGAGTCGTAGCAGATAATTTAGGAATGAGTGAAAGTACATTGAGTAGACTTCTTCACAGAAACAAGTATCATCCCTACAAAGTCCACTTAGTACAAGAATTATGTGACGATGATTTCGACAGACGCACAGAATTTTGCGAAATGATGATGGAAGAATGTCAGGCAGATCCGGATTTTGTGAAACGCATAATTTTCTCCGACGAGGCGTCTTTTTATTTGAATGGCACCGTCAATAAACAGAATTGTCGGTACTGGTCAGATCGCAATCCACATTGGATGATGGAAGCACACACTCAGCATCCCCAAAAGGTCAATGTTTGGGCCGGAATTGTTGGTAATCGAATTTTGGGGCCGTATTTCTTTGAAGGAAATTTAGATGGTGCAAGATATTTGGAATTTCTTCAGTTCCATTTAGTTCCTTCCTTGAGTGTTCTATTTCCAAATGAAGAAGATCCAGATTTGCCCAATGAAACCATTTGGTTTCAGCAAGATGGTGCACCACCGCACTATGCCAGCGCTGTTCGCCGCTATTTAGATGACGTGTTTCCTCATCGGTGGATTGGCAGAAGAGGACCTAAGGAATGGCCCGCCAGATCACCAGATTTAACACCGCTCGACTTTTTTCTTTGGGGTTATGTAAAAAGCAAAATATACGTCAATAAACCAAACAGTATTAACGATCTGAAGGAACGAATTCGGCAAGAAGTTCGAGCGATCCCGCCTGAAGTCATTGGGAATGTACAGCAAGAATTTACTTCCCGTCTGGCCCATTGTTTGGCAGTAAATGGTCAACAATTTGAACATTTAATTTAGGTGTTTCTGGTGATTTGATTCAATTTTTAGCACGTTTATTTATTTGTAAATAAATTTAGTATTTGTAAATAATTTGGGTATTGTTGTCCTCCCTGTAACAATTAGAAGCAACTTGTGGTATATTTTTGAAATCAGCTCAGTTAGGGCAATCCGAAAATTGGAGAAAAGTGGGGTGTTCCATTTAAAAAAAATTGTGATGACGTCATTAATCGTATATAGATCACCCTGTATATTAAATTATTATTTGAAAAAATAGTAAATTAAATTCAAAAATCGACCTGTTTCGGGAATTTTTAATTTCTTTTGTTTACCTAATAATGAATTTGTGCACGACTTGGTTTAAATGTCCTGTGGGTCATATCTGGAACAAAGCCATATTTTTTTTATAAATGATAATAAAAAAAAATATGCAAATAGAGCATATTTATACAACCCTTTTCAAATATTTTATACATTAAATATTTTTTATGTGAATAGAAAAAAAGTGGTCTGTAAGAGGTTAAGGTCGAAAATAAATTTTCGAAAAAAATATTTTTGGATAATTTTAACCCTACGTGGTTTACAAGGCTACAAACTTATACGACAGTTGGACGATAGGTGGACCAGATGGAGCTCGTTATAATAGCTCCAAAAGTGGCTGGTTTGAAGCAACAATATTTGAGGATTGGTTCGAATTTTTACTATTGCCACGTTTAAAAAAATTAGAAGGGACTAAAGTGATCATCGGTGACAATCTTTCATCACATTTAAGTGTACGTGTCCTACACCTTTGTAATAAACATGAAATTAAATTCATATGCTTACCACCCAATACGACTCACATCACGCAACCGTTAGACGTAGCATATTTTCGTCCATTGAAAATTAAATGGAGACAATTGCTCACCTCATACAAATTAAGTGGAAATAACAAAACCGTTTCGAAACAAGATTTCCCTCTCCTTCTAAAATCACTAGTAGATTCTCTAGCAGAAAATGGAAAACAAAACCTGAAGAGTGGATTTGAAAAGGCCGGCATTTACCCCTTGAATAGAAGAAAAGTTTTAGAGCGAATTCTAGGCAATGAAAATCTAGACCCAAATGTACAGCTAAATATAAGTGCTTCAGTAATAGATCTTCTGCAGGAAAGAAGGTTCCCTCAGTAAGCCGAAGGCACTAAGAGGAAAGAAGTGAATGTGCTACAGTAGATAGGCTACCTTCATACTGAGCCAAAATCCCATGTATTTTCTTATGGAGGTTCATTTTGCAAATTTTTGACCAATTTTACCCCCTCCACT
>NW_019417832.1:0-16349 GCF_000390285.2 Anoplophora glabripennis
ACTATGTAATAATTAGGACAGATTTTTCTTTGGAATATAAATACAGAGGATTTGATCGTAAAGGAAAGTTATGGTCTATACATTTGTAAGCATTCAAATTTGCAAAATAATATACGTGTTTATATAATGAACAGTAGTAACTCATATTAGCTGTCTGTGGTCATGCTGTGTGCCGCTATATGCTTACGATACACGATGCTACTGACTGCCATAAAAACACGTGCCACGACCAAGCAAAGAGTCAAACTTACTCGCACACGCACAAACGACAATGACATGCACAGCCAAAGCCCCTCAGTAAAAAAACTGGATTGTTCACCAGCACGGCAGGCATTAGAGTGCCGCTAGATATGTATCGAATAAATTGATCGATGCGAAACTTCAAATCAGAGGTAGATTAATGTTATTGTACAATGACGAGAATAGTGCGATTACTAAAATGTGAAGCAGTAGAAATCTCAACTATTTTAGATATGTGCCTTTGTTAAATATTGAACGGTCATTTTCATTTTTGAAATGGGTTCTACAATCGCTTTCTTAGGAGTTAGAAATTATTGTTTTGTTAACTTTTGCTGGTAATTATTATTACATACTATATCTATATATTTTATGGTAAGTTCCATGTGAAGTGTTCAGTATAGAAAAATAGACACTGTCCCTTTTTGTTTCATACTATTATGCAAATACTTACATATACAGAGTGGCCAAATGAAAATGAAACACAGCCATTTTCAGGAACTGCGTCAAGATTGTAACAAAACGCTCAGACCCGTCGATTTTAGATTAAAGACATTCTCTGCTGGTATTTTTGACTCCGCCACTTTCACCCCCAAGCAAGGGTAAACATCACCCCAAAATATTTCAATAGCATTGGGGGTTGAGTAATATTTCTTTTGAAAGCTCTTACAATTCTCGTTACAACAGACTTTAAATTTTATAATTCCGCCCAATACTGCAAAAAATTTATATTTTAAAATTTAAATTATGTTTAGTTGCTTACTTACTACTTAGTTGATTAAATGTTCAAACTGATGACCGTCCGCTTCCATACAAGAATAAAGATTTTGTTCGAAACGTTCGCGCACATTCCGAAGCATTTCCGGAGTGATTCGACGGCATTCGTAGACGATTCTTTGACGCAAATTTTCCAGCGACGCTGGCTGTGTTTTATAGATTTTACTTTTTAGGTATCCCCACAAAAAGAAATCAAGGGGCGATAAATCCGGTGATCGTGGAGGCCACTCAATGCTGCCTCTTCTCCCAATCCAATTCCGTAGAAAACGTTGGTCCAAATACTGACGGACAATTAACGCATAATGCGGAGGAGCACCGTCCTGTTGAAAAATCAAATGATCTTCATCATACTCTGGAACATTTTCAATAATATCAGTCAAGGCAGGGTCAATAGCGTCTTCCAGTAATTGCAAATACATTTGGCCAGTCAAATTACCAGGTAGAAAAAAAGGACCCACCAGCCGGTCACCGAAAATTCCAGCCCATACATTTAATTTTTCCGGTTGCTGTGTATGCACCTCGTGAAAAACTCTTGGGTTTGAATCGGACCAATAGCGGCAATTGTGACGATTTACCGTCCCGTTCAAGAAAAAACTGCATTCATCAGAAAAACAGATGTTAAAAAGGAACTGTGGATCGTTCCCTGCTCGCTCACTCATTATTTCGCAAAATTGCAAACGGCGGTCATAATCATCCTCATGAAGTTCCTGGACTAAATGTATTTTGTATGGATGGAATTTATTCTTCTTCAAAATGGTTTGTATGCTAGTTCGATTGATCCCAGACACAGATGCCAGCTGCCTCGTACTTAATGTAGGATCAAGATGAACTTGTCCCAAAACTGCAACTTCACTAGCTTCATTAACTATAGGTTTTTCAATTTCTCGTTTTTTATTGGCTACGTTCCCTGTCTCTTGAAATTTTTTTACTAACTCTAGAACATACTTCCTCCTGACATGTCGATCTTGATGTTGTTCATTAAATAGCTGAGCTGTTCTATTCGCACATTTATTGTTCATAAAGTAAAGCGAAATGATATCTACCCTTTCCGCAATGGAATAAACCATAGTGTTTAATTTTCAAAAACACAATTAAATAAACTACCAACCAACGCTTCCAAATAATACTAGAAAATAATTTGGAATCCACTAATTTTACGTTCATTGTGTGTGTCTAGCATTCATTTCTGTTTTTTACAATTGTGTTTTTTTACGAGTGATAAGAAATCGCCAAAAACCAATGTAACGCAATAAATACTAAATTTATACCATTGGCCTACTTAACTCGAATGACTGACATCTTGTTTGTACATAAGTTTCAACTTTAAAATCAAAATTCTTAATAAGTATTGGACGGGATTATAAAATTTAAAGTCTGTTGTAAAGAGAATTGTAAAAGCTTTCCCAAAAATGGCTCTTTTTCGTTTACATTTGGCCACCCTGTATATTCTTATAATGTGACGATTAATATTTAATTTTTGAGAAGGCAACAAGAACCACTTGCGCCTTTTAGAACTTAGAGATTTTTTCATATGATATACAATTTGTCAAAATCAAGAAAAATCGGTTAACTGAAAATAAAAATAACATTGAATTTAGAATTCAGTTAATATTATCTTCTTGAAACAGTGTCACACAAAGTTTTACTATTATTTTTATGAGTAGAATCAATATTCCAGTTTGTTACTCATAGTTTTCCAGACAAACTATGTCTTTGTTATCCCCCACCTTAGTGCATTTATTATACGCCCAAGGCTAGGCCTTTCCAACACTTGTTGGATGGTTGTTTGTTGATGTAAACAATAAACCATGGTAATAAGAGCACTATGAGAACCACAGTAATACTGAAATATTTTATTGGATCACCATATATGTAGAATTTCTCTTATAGAAGCTTTTAATAATATTGTTAATTAGACGTGAATATTTTATTATTATCTAAAGATGCATTTTCCAAGTCGCCGATGGGAAAGCGCTCGCAGACGTAAAAACTAACGCCTGAGCAAGATGAAGGGTAAATTGCGCGCGAAGCCTCGCGGGAAAGCGTCATGTGTTACAGCTACTTAATATTTTACAAATTATTGAGCGGCGGGGAGATTATATCAAAACTGATTAAGTTCTCTTCAATTTGTATCTCGCTATGTTGTAATGTAGGTTAATTATCACTGTCTGAAGGTAGTATATTGGATTTTAAATGTAAAGCAGTTATTGTTTCCTATATTTCCTTTGTTCGCAACAGAGAAATCTGTTAAGGGCGCCATATTCTTTAAATAGTGTTTTCCGCAAAGACAAATAATTTCAACCATTTAATAACTGAATAATCTAAAGCTTATCGCTTAATAAAATTAAGCTTAAAGCTTAATAGGAATGTTATGTCATGCCACCTGAGTATCTTCAAAGATTCCGCAGCAAAACGAATAAACAGGTGCAAAAAACGATCAAACCATCAAAGTTTTAGGTACTGAAATCTACGGAAATATAAACTTTTTTATATAGTATAATTCCACATGCAAATACTCTTATAACATTTACTTGCTTAGTCCTACATATAAAATTGTTTACTTTTATTTATAAGTACGTGAAAATAATTCTTAAAATGTGGGGTTAGGATAACAGCAAACGCATGTTTTACAGACGCTTTTTTTTAGTTATTATTTTATTTGAGTAAATTTAAATGGTAACNTATCCTATCCTATCCTATCCTATCCTATCCTATCCTATCCTATCCTATCCTATCCTATCCTATCCTATCCTATCCTATCCTATCCTATCCTATCCTATCCTATCCTATCCTATCCTATCCTATCCTATCCTATCCTATCCTATCCTATCCTATCCTATCCTATCCTATCCTATCCTATCCTATCCTATCCTATCCTATCCTATCCTATCCTATCCTATCCTATCCTATCCTATCCTATCCTATCCTATCCTATCCTATCCTATCCTATCCTATCCTATCCTATCCTATCCTATCCTATCCTATCCTATCCTATCCTATCCTATCCTATCCTATCCTATCCTATCCTATCCTATCCTATCCTATCCTATCCTATCCTATCCTATCCTATCCTATCCTATCCTATCCTATCCTATCCTATCCTATCCTATCCTATCCTATCCTATCCTATCCTATCCTATCCTATCCTATCCTATCCTATCCTATCCTATCCTATCCTATCCTATCCTATCCTATCCTATCCTATCCTATCCTATCCTATCCTATCCTATCCTATCCTATCCTATCCTATCCTATCCTATCCTATCCTATCCTATCCTATCCTATCCTATCCTATCCTATCCTATCCTATCCTATCCTATCCTATCCTATCCTATCCTATCCTATCCTATCCTATCCTATCCTATCCTATCCTATCCTATCCTATCCTATCCTATCCTATCCTATCCTATCCTATCCTATCCTATCCTATCCTATCCTATCCTATCCTATCCTATCCTATCCTATCCTATCCTATCCTATCCTATCCTATCCTATCCTATCCTATCCTATCCTATCCTATCCTATCCTATCCTATCCTATCCTATCCTATCCTATCCTATCCTATCCTATCCTATCCTATCCTATCCTATCCTATCCTATCCTATCCTATCCTATCCTATCCTATCCTATCCTATCCTATCCTATCCTATCCTATCCTATCCTATCCTATCCTATCCTATCCTATCCTATCCTATCCTATCCTATCCTATCCTATCCTATCCTATCCTATCCTATCCTATCCTATCCTATCCTATCCTATCCTATCCTATCCTATCCTATCCTATCCTATCCTATCCTATCCTATCCTATCCTATCCTATCCTATCCTATCCTATCCTATCCTATCCTATCCTATCCTATCCTATCCTATCCTATCCTATCCTATCCTATCCTATCCTATCCTATCCTATCCTATCCTATCCTATCCTATCCTATCCTATCCTATCCTATCCTATCCTATCCTATCCTATCCTATCCTATCCTATCCTATCCTATCCTATCCTATCCTATCCTATCCTATCCTATCCTATCCTATCCTATCCTATCCTATCCTATCCTATCCTATCCTATCCTATCCTATCCTATCCTATCCTATCCTATCCTATCCTATCCTATCCTATCCTATCCTATCCTATCCTATCCTATCCTATCCTATCCTATCCTATCCTATCCTATCCTATCCTATCCTATCCTATCCTATCCTATCCTATCCTATCCTATCCTATCCTATCCTATCCTATCCTATCCTATCCTATCCTATCCTATCCTATCCTATCCTATCCTATCCTATCCTATCCTATCCTATCCTATCCTATCCTATCCTATCCTATCCTATCCTATCCTATCCTATCCTATCCTATCCTATCCTATCCTATCCTATCCTATCCTATCCTATCCTATCCTATCCTATCCTATCCTATCCTATCCTATCCTATCCTATCCTATCCTATCCTATCCTATCCTATCCTATCCTATCCTATCCTATCCTATCCTATCCTATCCTATCCTATCCTATCCTATCCTATCCTATCCTATTCTATTCTATTCTATTCTATTCTATTCTATTCTATTCTATTCTATTCTATTCTATTCTATCCTATCCTATCCTATCCTATCCTATCCTATCCTATTCTATTCTGTTCTACTATATTCTATTCTCTACAAAATAAAAAATTGAAGATTGTTGTTAAAACAATGTCCAACAATACCAACTCAAAATATAGAACAAAACCGATTATTTAAATGTCAAAGATTAGCGACGAAAGATGCTATAATAATCACTGATTTATTTCTGGTCGATAGTACGAATTTATGATAAACATTTACAGAGCAGACGAGACGTCAGAAATCTCATTAACTTGAAGTGTAAATATCTGGTATTATAAAATTTCCATTAAAGTATTTTTTTATAAACCACTTTATTTTACTATCAGCTATAACCCTTCACACTAAAAAAAAACTATACTTTTGAAAACACTGTATATTTAACCGAGTAAGGCAAACCTCACTATAGAAGTGTATGGTAGACATTATTATTACCTTCTTGTACATGCAACAACATTGCCATGTCACATTTTTCAACATATTTGGTAGATGTGGTACAGTTCCACATTCGCTGTGTATTCCATTATGTAGCAAGAAAGATATATAAGGCTTTTACCGTACAGCGATGTAAGCTCGATGAATTTATAGCTCCGGTGAGCAATATCCAGAAAATGCACGCACGAGTTTAGCATATTTGAGGTGTGGAGTTGTGCAGGGAGTTTACATTCCCCATTAAATTCCACGAAATTATCTTCATGTATTGCCACTGTTGTTGCAAGAAACACGCCTATCGCTTTATTTTTATAGATTGCCTTTTTAATTCAGCGTCAATCAATTTAGGCATAAATGTCAGAAGTCGAAAGACAAAAATAGAATAACTTCTAAAATACAAATACCTATACAGATCATGTATTTGACTAGAAAATATTAAAATTCACAAACCTTCGTGTTATACTTATTGTTATAAGTAGGTACAAATTTATGCTTAAAAAAGTAACAATTTATAAATGCATAGTAAGTTTTAAGTTCATTACTTGAACAAACAAAATAATATTTACATACTTAATTTTATTACGTCGATTGAACTAGTTCTTCAAAGCTTAATATTTGTAAGTAGTTGGCACTCTAAGTTCTTGAAATATCATTCGTTTTTCTTTAAAAAAAATATATTGTTGGTTCAAGATAATTCAAACAGTTTCAAAATGCAATTTGTAGTGTATTTGTTTGGAAATTATCCAAGTTCTAACATGTTTTAGGGGTGTTTGCAGATTTGAGAGAGACTTAATGTAAGTGGAAATATCGTTGTAAATTTTACAGGCGTAATTGAAACCTCTTTCAAAATGCGAAATTCTATGTTTTCGCACAGCTTTATCCCTTAGTATCTTTGCCACAGGCACCGAAAATTCTGAGCGGATTTGATGCTGGTTTAGGTCTTGAGCGGTGTGCTCGCAATAAATTTTTAACAAAGTGAATCGCAAAAAAGTTTATTTTTATAAATTATACTTACATATTAATATATCACAAGTACCTAAATGCGTGATAAACAACGCAACTATGTAGTGTACAGTTGAAATTCGATAAAAAAAAATCAGGAAAAATGAGTATAGCCTTGAAAGTTATTTCCCTTTAAATAAGCAACGACGACTTCAAGGCAACAAATACGCTTGATTTCAAGTCGTAGACACGCACTGGCCAAAGACGTCCGCTTTGATTACTGATTTACAAAATCCCAGAGTCGACATTTGATCACTTCGGAGTGGCTCCGCAAATTCTCGTAGACTGTTATTCAGTGTGAATTCTGACATTTGGTCTCTCCGGATTTGGGCTGTTGACTTATGTAAAACAACTTGGTAAGTATCGTATTTCAACTCGAATTTCGTGGCTACCTTTTTCACCGAGAAAATCGAAAGGGCATCTTCGGTTGGTGTGCTAACAACATCGGGCTCTCCAGATGCCGTTTGCTGCGGCTTGGCATTCTGACGATATAGCACTCCTATACAACTACGAAGAAGACTAAGTACTCGTGAACATCTTGGGAATTCATCCTCGCCTTCCATGACACAACCGTAGCTGTCACTGGTTCCACTGCCCATAAGCACATTGTTGTACACCACCATTGGCATGGAAGGTTCCAGTCCCTTCGACTAGCCAGCTGATTAATATTCTGATGCACTAGGAGGCAGGCAACAATTTTCCCAGTGAACTGTTCTGGTGAGGTGATATGTGTCGGACAGGAGATTCAGATCATTCTATTTATGTGTAATCAATATTTTCCTTTCATGTCATGTTAATTTTATTGTAATTAGTAGTTGTAGTTTTGCTCAATTTTAATTTATTTGTTTAACCTACAAGTAGAGTCCTTGTAGAAAAATTGCAACTGTAACTGTAAGTTGGGTATTTTTAATAGATGTATTACATTTTTGCTAATATTTTTATCAATTCCAAACTTCCTTGTAGGATATAATTTTGGACTATTAGTAAATCACCTGGCGCCTAACAAGTGAATGACAAAGGCATAAGTTCCATTATTTACTGAAAGCGATTCCCCCTTGACCACTGAGTTAGTTGGAGCTAATTTTGAACTCCACAGAACTGCCAATTGTTCTATAGATGGAAATCTAGATTCAGATTGACCAACGAATTACTAGGATATACTATCATTTAGAGGGATGTGTAGGGTTTACTAACGATTAAGGAGGAATTAGGGGATATAGGTGTACACTTTTATGCTAATGTGTTTCTCCATCATTTACAATGAGAGAAAGTTTGAGTGACATTTTCTGTTTCAGCATACACAAGGTGCAAGAGGGTATAAGATTTTTCAACTTAATATTCGTTACTACCCTTACATCATAATATCCTATCAGTAAATTATTTGTTTGTTTTTTTTAGTGAATCCATTAATGGAATAAATGCAGAGGACATTATTGCGATTCAATCAATCACATTCAATTAAACCACTTCGTGCGATTCCCTTCCGATATGTTTACATTGAAAATTGCGATCAGCCATTTCGTGCAGCCCACTGATATCAAATATCTGATTCAATATTCCTCCACAACATAGGATGTTAGGTTGCATGGTGCATGAACGATTACTTAATTATTTGAGTTCAGCTATTCGATACAGAGTCCGCGTCGCGACGTGTCACGCTATATGACGACGACAATTCCAGTGGATTGCAGCTGTGGTGCCGTCACCTTGAACTATTCGATGTCCTGTCGCAAATGCAACGTGTCACGGTAAAGTCTCCAAAATAGATGTACAGGGTGATTCACATTTTATGAACAGGACTTTAACCGTCGATAGACCTCGTCAAAATAATGTAATTTTGTGATATACTGTTTTCTCCAGAAGTTTTCTTTTGGGGATATTTTAATTCAGAGATTTCCCTAAATCTATACTAATATCAAACTCATATCAAACTTATGCTTCATTCAACTTAGGATGCCCTCATCCCATTCTCAATTCTGGTATGGCATGTGCATAAATGAATGACTAACTTGAGTATGCATCTAATCACAAATTATTATATAAGGGAACAGTTGGCTAGTCAAATATTACCAAAAATATGTCATCAGTAAAAACATAATGTCACAGTGTTTCTTTATTTTGAATTTTAATAACTCACATTGAAAATATATAAATTATAAATAATAAATTACATTTAAATAATAAATAATGAAAATCAAATGGTCTAATTAACGATCCAGATAAAAACAATCCTCATACACTGAGCTCGTAAAGTTTGGAATAAATTCGATAAATCGTTATTGAAGGGTTTTGACAGGAAATCCTCGGACACGTCAACTTTAGTTTGTAAAATGTCACTTTTTTCAGCCATCGACTTTTTTTTTGTTTTGTTTGTTTTTGAGCTATGACGTCATCGGCAATTTTTTTAAATGGCAACCCATATTTTTTTCCACGGATTTCGATAGAGCACATTTTTCTGAGTATGAATATGTCAAAAACGTATGACCTTCAAGATGGAAGTTTTCGAGATAATAGACAGTTTAAGTTGATTGTAGATGATCATGATATTAATTTGAGCATGCGCAACGGTCAAATTCTACGTATACGTTATGTCCGATACATAACTTAAACTGTCTATTAGGTTCCAAAGTTTCAAGGATGTACCATATACAAGGTATCGAGTGGGTCAAGTTTTTTAATAGCTTATCGAACATTTTGAGAGATTTTAGGAGCAATTTGTTTAATTTTTTAAGTAATAATCAACAACAATTTTAACAAATAAAAAAAGGTTTCTGTGCAAATGATAAATAATTAAAGTAAACAAGAAAATCAGAGGAAATTTTCAAAGTGACCTCCATTCACTTCTTGGCAATATCCCATTCGCCACTGAAACTCCTGCAGAACCTTATGAAGAATATCTGGTTGAATGGCTCGAATTTCATTGCGAATTCTGTCCTTTAATTCTTCAATGGTATTTGGTCTATTGAAGTAGACTTTGCTCTTTAAATAGCCCCATAAAAAGTAGTCTAGGGGAGTGAGATCCGGAGATCTAGGGGGCCATTCGATAGTTCCTCTTCGACCAATCCAACGGTTAGCAAATATTTGGTTTAAATAGTTGCGAACGATCACTGCAAAATGAGGAGGTGCACCGTCTTGTTGGTACCATATCGTGTTATTGGGCAGATCGGGATCTACGTCATTTGGGTAAAGCACCGCAAGTGCAGGGACTAAAACGTCTCTTAAAAATTCAAAATATTTTTCACCTGTTAATGCGCCTTCAATGAAAAATGGACCCAAAATGCGGTTAGCAACAAGGCCAGCCCAAACGTTAACTTTTTGTGGAAACTGACTACGAGTTTCCATTTTCCAGTGTGGATTTTCAGGAGACCAATATCTACAGTTTTGCCGGTTTACTGTGCCGTCGAGATAAAAGGTAGCCTCATCAGAAAAAATAATATTGCGTAAGAATCCGTCGTCATCAATCAGGCGTTGCAACATGGTTTCACAAAACTGTAACCTACGGTCAGGATCATCTTCGTTTAATTGTTGGACCAAAACCACTTTATACGGATGCCATTTGTACAATTTCAAATATTTTAAGACGGAGCTTTGAACTATTCCGTTGTTTGCCGCCACTTGGCGGGTGGGTAAATGGGGATTTTCTTGAAGCTCTAGTAGAACATTCAATTTAACATCTTCTTGTACTGGTGGACGACCCGTTCTAGGGCGATCTCTCGCATGACCCATTTCTAAAAACTTTTGCTCTATTTTACTAACCGTGGACTGTGTAATTGGTTCTCTGTTTGGATATTTGTTATTAAATAAACGGCAAACTTCTACTTGTGTGCGAGCTCTGTCCCCGTAACCGATCATCATCAAAATTTCGATTCTTTCCCTTTCACTCAAACGACGAACCATTTTCAAATAAAATGAATTCTGATAGAATAATGATTAATTAACTTAAAATAAAACACAAACTTGCGAGGACAAACTTCAAAATTCTGACAACTATCAAAACTGTAATTTTTTCAGAGCTTCCTTGATAAATGATTAGTACTTTGTCATCGCTTGTATAATGCATTCTTGAAACTTTGGAACCGAATATCTTGAAAACTTACATTTTGAAGGTCATACGTTTTTGACATATTCGTACTCAGAAAAATGTGCTCTATCGAAATCCGTGGAAAAAAATATGGGTTGCCATTTAAAAAAATTGCCGATGACGTCATAGCTCAAAAACAAACAAAACAAAAAAAAAGTCGATGGCTGAAAAAAGTCACATTTTACAAACTAAAGTTGACGTGTCCGAGGATTTCCTGTCAAAACCCTTCAATAACGATTTATCGAATTTATTCCAAACTTTACGAGCTCAGTGTATAAATAGCTTAGTATGACGGTTTTTATGTCCGAATTCTTGACACATGCACCGATTGACGTGAAATTTTAACAGTAAGTAGAAAATTGTTCAAAGAAACAAAAGTTTCATAGTGCCGATGTGGGCTTTCACCCTGGGGGTGATTGCCACCCTTTCTTGGGGGTGGCAATGAAGGCACCCATCTTAATCGCAAAAATCAGTAGAGGGATGAATTCTAAGCAAAAAATGCTCTATAACGTTTTTTCCAAAAATTAATATTTTCCGAGTTATTTGCGATTGAAAATGTTGATTTTTCATCTAAAAAATGCATGTTTTTTAACCATTTTTGATAAATAACTTGAAAACCTTGCGTTTTATCGAAAAATCCATATATAGAAAAAATAAATCTTTTGAAATAGCGAATTCATTTTTTGTTGATTACCGTAGATGTAATAATAACCGAGTTATCATTCTCTAAAGGTGATCGTTTATTTTTCGGAAAGTAAAATCGAATCTTCGTAAAATAATGGCGAAAGAACAATTTTTTCGAAGAAAATGAATACAACCTTTTTTAAAGTGCTCCAAAACTCCCGGAGTTATAATGAAAATAAAATAGTCATCTCATTTTTTCGGAGAAAAAAATCAACCATAAAATCTATGGCTGAACCATAAAAATAAAAACTAAGCGTAATCCATGTACAGTTGGCTTTATTTAGGTATTAATAATAGGCTCTGCAAGTTTGACCGATTTAGAATGCCTAAATTTTAAAAAAGTTTGAAATAATGAAAAAAAATATATATTTTTTTAAAAGATTTCCTTTTCTTCAAAATAACTCAAAAAGTAAACAAGAGACGTGAAAAATGCAAGAGTTCTTAAAGGTCTTTTTTGCAATATTTTTTCTCTCTTTCAATATTTCTGTAGAGCAAAAATTAACTGAGATATTACGTTTTTTAGTTTGCATTTGCGTGTAAGGACCACCTACTTTGAGCCCTTAAAACCTAAAAATCTCGAAAGCGAAGAGTTCAAGACCCTTCAACTATAGAGGTTGATTGTAGCTCTTGCAATTCCCTGCAAATTGCTTTTCGGAGTGATGAAAAATATTAAAAATTAAAAAAGTTATCGTGAGAAAACGAATTGTATTATTCAGTGAAAATTGTCGGATCGTGTAAATGGCTTAACTGTTCTGGAGCGCTTGCAGTTCGAGTCCTTCGTTAAGGCTACTAACAAGAAAACGGCTGTGAAACTATCATCTCTTGTCCCTACAGTTGATGCTCTGGACCAACACATTAAGAGAGTTTTTTTACAAACTCAGGTGTGGCTTGGTAATGATAGCATTAATCCAACTGATTGGGGATGGATTAAAAATGAAAATTCTCTCCAGCCAATCAAAATGTTCAACCAGCCTGCACCCGAAGAACTTTTAAAAATAATATTTTGCAATTGCAAAAAAGGATGCGGTTCGACTTGCAGTTGCCGCAAAATTGGACTTCATTCTCCATTGTAATGCGACATGCGGAACATGTTCTGGGAACAGTTGCCAAAATTGTCCTTAAATCACGGACCAAGTCGACAGTGAGGATAGTTCTTTAGACGATATAGGGTTGAATTTGTCTTAAGTCAGAGCACACAAGGTTACCTGTTGAAATGAAGTTATTTATTAATAATCTGTGTTTGCCTATCGTTCACTGCAGGGACTGATAAAAGAAACATACAGGTTAACTCTGTATATCATTTACTAGTCATGTAGAGAATCAATGAGATATATAAGGTTGAACGTCAAATTATGTCACCAAAGCGCAATTGCAAATTGTGTACAGTTAGCTAATTTATAAATCTAAAATCCTTAAACTAATATCATCAAATTAAACTATAAGCACTACAACAATACAGATATCGAATTGTGAAGGAAGGTGAGTGAAGGATATAGAGGCCAGGTACTTATCTTCAAATGAGATGTTAAAACTAGGTATATATTCCTACGACGAGTAAGGTGGTTCCTTACTAGCTCTTTAGGGAACTAAGGTGGTGTCGGTGGTGGGCAGTTCTCCTAGTATCAACAAGTGTCTTGACTCAGAATAGCTGTCAACTAAGCGAGGTTATGTCTCTCTACTCCGCTAACAGAATCACGGAGCGTGGTGATAGTAGAGCTCAGCAGGGTGGGAAGGCAGGATGTCCAATAGTATATTTTGTCAACGAATATTCCCCCAAGATCGCGATGTTATAACCTATGACCATGCCCGTCTGTCGTATTTCCCAAATAATCGTGATAATAAGACGATGAGGGACCGGCTCAAAGAAGACTAAAAAGTAGGTTAATATTTCGATGTGAATATTTTTGAATTTAAAAACCATCAGAGAAAATTATACAAAGAACAATTCTTACCTAACTAAGTGAGCTTCTCCTCGTGAAATAAAATCCAGCACGGCTGCTATATAAATATTATTATTACTAACGAAATCCAACTTCCACGTTGATTAACTTTCCAAAAGTTACACAATTGTTAATATCTTTCAACGAGCTAATGAAGCTACGAAGTGATCCCTTCAACGGTTGAGATTTAAAAGAAAGAAAAGACCTATGGAATATGGAATTTTAAGACAATGGTCACGTGACTTAGATTTATTCGTTTTGATATAGAGTAAATTGGACCGTTTCACTATACCCTGGTCATCTATTTGAAACTGTTATATTATGTTATAAACAAAGTAATATAAAAAGTTATGAATATATGGAATGTATTCCATATCAAAATTAAGTGTAGTTTGCTCTATAAAAATTTTTTATGAAAGCCTTTGTTATGGAGATTCTTGGACTATTAAGATTTCAATGCATGAAAAAAAAATACGACACTGAGTTTTTCGAAGAATGTAAAGTCAATTGAAATACTACCATACAAAAGCAATCTAAAAGGTCTCTTGGTATTTTTCGATAATACGCAGCGTTCATGAGATTCTTGGACTACCAAGATTCCAATGCATGATAACATGGCACGGTAGTGCTGAATGAGAAAAAGAGATATTTTTCTTTGAATTCAAATGTTGCATTAAAATTTATAGCAACTTTTTTGTTTTACAGCAAGCCAAGAACTTGAAAATATTTTCATTACTTTCCTCTACTCAATGTCGTAATTTTTTTTTTTCATGCGTTGAAATCTTAATAGTACAAGAATCTCATGAACGCTGCGTATTATCGAAAAATACCAAGAGACCTTTTATATTGCTTTTGTATATTAGTATTTAAATTTACTTTACATTCTTCGAAAAACTCAATGGCGTACTTTTTTTTTGAAAAAGGGTCCACGCATCCCCCCTTTGCACGCCACTGGCTAATGCGATAGGACTAATATTCTGTCAATTATGAGAACCCCCAATACGAATAATGTGTACCAAGTTTAAATCAAATCTACTCGTGGATAGCCGAGATATGTCAAAAAGTGTTTATTTTTTTTAAGCTTCAGCGCCCTGTATCTCCAAAACAAAGGCAAATTTTTTATAGAGCAAACTACACTTAATTTTCGATAGGGAATACTTTCCTGCATTTTCCAAATTTAAAGTGAAAACACCCTGTACATTAATAATAGTAACTGATAATTAATTTTGAAATGAATTGAGTATATTGCAATTGATAAAATAATTAATAAGTAATTATAAAGACATAATTTAATTATTTGTAAATGTTTATTAAATAATTAATATTTTTGAAAACCGTAACACTATATTTTCTTCTCAGTAAGGAAAATGTCAGCCTTAGAGACTTCTGACAGTCAAAAATGTCATAGTTTTGTGACGGTTGGACAAAAAAGTCAGTTCTACAATATTTTGTATGAAGAGTACGATTGTTTTATCCATTTTACAAATTAATGCGGAAATAGGTCAATCATAGGCTCTGATATAACAAATTTTAAGATAATGTTTACGTCACTGGAATATTTCTCAAAATAAAAATTTCTTCTTAAAATTCAGGTTTATAGTACAACAAAAAAAATCTCTTACTATTTTTAAGTTAAAGTTTCCGATAAAAACTCATACAAAATAAAAATATTTTTCCATTATGAAATTTAACACTAATTTTTATACTGAGTACGCATTCTTCATTTCCCAATTAATTCCAGTATAAAATACATCTCAAACATCATTTCCCTCTTCCTCGAAAAGCTAATCTTATATTCAGTATATTCCATTACGTAGATAGCTTGCAGATGTCGAATACGCTTCTCTGAACTGCAGTGGGAAGATAAAGCAGTCCCTATGCATTGTGTTCCAGAAATAGACAGATCCTTGACTACGTCCTGCCTCCTGCCATATATCCTCGTCACGCCATCATCGGAAAATGTTCTAAGAGGCCATAAGGCCATTAAACCCGTTTACGATATTGTAAACTTGGAACAGGAAGGGTTAAGTGGGGCAGGGCGTTGTTGTCTTATATCTAATGCGATTTGTCAGCACAATTTTGTATCAAACTTATAGAGTTACTGTTATAAAGTACATTCATATACAGGGTGTCCCGCCTAAGAACCGACACAGGGCAGGTACATGTAGGGGTGTCCAAAATATTGTAATTTAACCAAACTTCCGAAAAAAATTAATATCTCTGCAACACTTCATCGTAGAAGAACCAAATTTGGTACATGATTTAGGATTATTACTGGTCTTCTTCGACTAATATTTAAAGTTAATTGAAGCGCTACAAGGTGTTTATTGAGGATGACTCACTCCTAAATTTGTACCGAACTTTTTTTCATTAACCGAATTGAAAAATGATAATATTAATTCATAGCAGAATTTAATTTTAAAAATTGTTTTACTCTTGTTAAATTTTAAAAAACTTTATTGTTTTCAAGAAAACCTGAAACAAGATTTTAAGTGTTTATTAGAAAATAATCGAAAAGTCATTTATTTTGCAGTAGGAATATTTGAGCAAGTAATAAATTATTGAAATATATTTTACTACAAAACGGCTCAT